>NW_024474587.1:0-24022 GCF_017654505.1 Polyodon spathula
AGTTGTCCGATTTCCTCGTATGTAATAACCCGAGATCCAAGATGCAAGAGTATAACTTTAATAACAGTGTCTTTATTAGAACAATCTCTGTTGAAACTTACACATTAGTGTTTTCTAAGGATGCGCGGCCAGTTTCGCAGATGCAGCCGGTTAGCTGCGCACACAGTTGCACAGACGCAACAGATTTCGCTAAGCAGACCCAGCTGCTTTTTCTGCGCAGCCAGTTTGGAAGATGCAGTTGGTTTAGCTGTGCAGCCAGTTCTGCAGACGTAGCCAGTTTCACAGACCCAGCCAGTTAAGCTGTGAACCCTGTTCTGTAGACGCAGCTGATTTCTCTGCATAGTCGGTTTTGCAGACGCATCTGATTGAAGAGATGCAGTTCGTTCCGCAGATGCTTTAGCTGCAGACTCAGCTGATTGCAGAGATGCAGTTCGTTCCGCAGACGCTTTAGCTGCAATCCGTTTCGTAGCTGGTTGCGCAGACCCAATCGGTTTCGCTGCGCGGCCAGTTTCGCAGATGCAGCCGGTTAGCTGCGCACACAGTTGCGCAGACGCAACAGATTTCGCTAAGCAGACCCAGCTGCTTTTTCTGCGCAGCCAGTTTGGAAGATGCAGTTGGTTTAGCTGTGCAGCCAGTTCTGCAGACGTAGCCAGTTTCAGCTGCAGCGGTTTTAGCTGCGCAGCCTTTTTCCGTAGTCGCAGCTGGTTTCTCTGCACAGCCGGTTTTGCAGACTCAGCTGATAGCATAGATGCAGCTCGTTCCACAGATGCTTTTGCTGCGCAGCTGGTTGCGCAGACCCAACCGGTTTCGTTGCGTAGCAGGTTTCGCTGCGCGGCCAGTCTCGCAGCGCAGCCGGTTTTAGCTTGCAGCAGTTTAGCTGTGCAGCCAGTTCTGCAGACGTAGCCAGTTTCACAGACCCAGCCAGTTAAGCTGCGCAGCCTGTTCTGTAGACGCAGCTGATTTCTCTGCATAGTCGGTTGCTGCAGCCAGTTTTGCAGACCAGTTTTGCAGAGTTCGTTCTGCAGATGCTTTTGGTTTAGCTGTGCAGCCAGTTCTGCAGACGTAGCCAGTTTCACAGACCCAGCCAGTTAAGCTGCGCAGCCAGTTGCAGACGCAACAGTTGCTAAGCAGACCCAGCTGGTTTCTCTGCGCAGCCAGTTTGCGCAGATGCAGCTGGTTTGCTGTGCAGCCAGTTCTGCAGATGCAGCGCAGCTTCAGTTTCAGTTGCGCAGACGCAGCAGATTTCGTTAAGCAGACCCAGCTGGTTTTTCTGCGATGCAGTTCTCGCAGGTTTAGCAGTTGCAGTTGGTTTAGTTTGCGCAGCCAGTTCTGCAGACGCAGCCAGTTAAGCTGTGCACCCTGTTCTGTAGACGCAGCTGGTTTCTCTGCATAGCTGTTTTGCAGACTCAGCTGATAGCACAGATGCAGCTCGTTCCGCAGATGGTTTTGCTGCGAAGCTGGTTGCGCAGACCCAACCGGTTTCGCTGCGTAGCAGGTTTCGCAGATGCGGCGCAGTAAGCTCGCAGAGTTTTTCAGCAGCCGGTTAGCTTGCAGTTGGTTTAGCTGTGCAGCCAGTTCTGCAGACGTAGCCAGTTTCACAGACCCAGCCAGTTAAGCTGCGCAGCCTGTTCTGTAGACGCAGCTGATTTCTCTGCATAGTCGGTTTTGCAGACGCAGCTGATTGCAGAGATGCAGTTCGTTCCGCAGACGCTTTAGCTGCGTAGCTGGTTGCGCAGACCCAATCGGTTTCGCTGCGCGGCCAGTTTCGCAGATGCAGCCGGTTAGCTGCGCACACAGTTGCGCAGAAGCATCAGATTTCGCTAAGCAGACCCAGCTGCTTTTTCTGCGCAGCCAGTTTGGAAGATGCAGTTGGTTTAGCTGTGCAGCCAGTTCTGCAGACGTAGCCAGTTTCGCAGACGCAGCCAGTTAAGCTGCGCAGCCTGTTCTGTAGACGCAGCTGATTTCTCTGCATAGCCGGTTTTGCAGACGCAGCTGATTGCAGAGATGCAGTTCGTTCCGCAGACGCTGCAGCTGCGTAGCTGGTTGCGCAGACCCAATCGGTTTCGCTGCGCGGCCAGTTTCGCAGATGCAGCCGGTTAGCTGCGCACACAGTTGCGCAGACGCAACAGATTTCGCTAAGCAGACCCAGCTGCTTTTTCTGCGCAGCCAGTTTGGAAGATGCAGTTGGTTTAGCTGTGCAGCCAGTTCTGCAGACGTAGCCAGTTTCGCTGCAGACCCAGCCAGTTAAGCTGCGCAGCCTGTTCTGTAGACGCAGCTGATTTCTCTGCATAGTCGGTTTTGCAGATGCAGCTGATTGCAGAGATGCAGTTCCGCAGACGCTTTAGCTGCGTAGCTGGTTGCGCAGACCCAATCGGATAGCTCTGGTTTCGCTGCGCAGCCAGTTTCGCAGATGCAGCCGGTTAGCTGCGCACACAGTTGCGCAGCAGACGCAGAGTTTCGCTAAGCAGACCCAGCTGCAGCTGCGCAGCCAGTTTGGAAGATGCAGTTGGTTTTTAGCTGTGCAGCCAGTTCTGCAGACGTAGCCAGTTGCGCAGCCTTTGCGCAGCAGTTTCGCAGACGCAGCAGATTTTAGCTCTGCACAGCAGTTTTGCAGTTGCAGCAGACGCAGCTGATAGCACAGATGCAGCTCGTTCCGCAGATGCTTTTGCTGCGCAGCTGGTTGCGCAGAGCAGCTGTGCAGCCAGTTCGCGCAGCAGCAGCCAGTTTAGCAGCAGCCAGTTCTGCAGACGCAGCCAGTTAGCAGATGCAGCCAGTTTGTGCAGCCAGTTCTGCAGACGTAGCCAGTTTCACAGACCCAGCCAGTTAAGCTGCGCAGCCTGTTCTGTAGACGCAGCTGATTTCTCTGCATAGTCGGTTTTGCAGACGCAGCTGATTGCAGAGATGCAGTTCGTTCCGCAGACGCTTTAGCTGCGTAGCTGGTTGCGCAGACCCAATCGGTTTCGCTGCGCGGCCAGTTTCGCAGATGCAGCCGGTTAGCTGCGCACACAGTTGCGCAGACGCAACAGATTTCGCTAAGCAGACCCAGCTGCTTTTTCTGCGCAGCCAGTCGGAAGATGCAGCAGTTGGTTTAGCTGTGCAGCCAGTTCTGCAGACGTAGCCAGTTTCATAGACCCAGCCAGTTAAGCTGCGCAGCCTGTTCTGTAGACGCAGCTGATTTCTCTGCATAGTCGGTTTCGCAGACGCAGCTGATTGCAGAGATGCAGTTCGTTCCGCAGACGCTTTAGCTGCGTAGCTGGTTGCGCAGACCCAATCGGTTTCGCTGCGCGGCCAGTTTCGCAGATGCAGCCGGTTAGCTGCGCACACAGTTGCGCAGACGCAACAGATTTCGCTGCGCAGACCCAGCTGGTTTTTAGCTGCGCAGCCAGTTTGGCAGATGCAACAGGTTTAGCTGTGCAGCCAGTTCTGCAGACGCAGCCAGTTTGGAAGATGCAGTTGGTTTAGCTGTGCAGCCAGTTCTGCAGACGCAGCCAGTTTCTCTGCATAGTCGGTTTTGTAGACGCAGCTGATTGCTCTGATGCAGTCGGTTTTGCAGACTCAGCTGATTGCAGATGCAGCTCGTTCCTGCGCTTTAGCTGCGTAGCTGGTGCGCGCCCAACGCGGTTTCGCTGCAATCGGTTTCGCAGCAGCGGCCAGTTTAGCTGTGCATGCAGCCCGCAGACCCAGCCAGCTGCTGCACACAGTTGCGCAGACGCAGCAGATTTCGCTAAGCAGACCCAGCTGCTTTTTCTGCGCAGCCAGTTTGGAAGATGCAGATTTCGCTAAGCAGTTTAGCTGTGCAGTTGGTTTAGCTGTGCAGCCAGTTCTGCAGACGTAGCCAGTTTCACAGACCCAGCCAGTTAAGCTGCGCAGCCTGTTCTGTAGACGCAGCTGATTTCTCTGCATAGTCGGTTTTGCAGACGCAGCTGATTGCAGAGATGCAGTTCGTTCCGCAGACGCTTTAGCTGCGTAGCTGGTTGCGCAGACCCAATCGGTTTCGCTGCGCGGCCAGTTTCGCAGATGCAGCCGGTTAGCGGTTAGCTGCGCACAGTTGCGCAGACGCAACAGATTTCGCTAAGCAGACCCAGCTGCTTTTTCTGCGCAGCCAGTTTGGAAGATGCAGTTGGTTTAGCTGTGCAGCCAGTTCTGCAGACGTAGCCAGTTTCACAGACCCAGCCAGTTAAGCTGCGCAGCCTGTTCTGTAGACGCAGCTGATTTCTCTGCATAGTCGGTTTTGCAGACGCAGCTGATTGCAGAGATGCAGTTCGTTCCGCAGACGCTTTAGCTGCGTAGCTGGTTGCGCAGACCCAATCGGTTTCGCTGCGCGGCCAGTTTCGCAGATGCAGCCGGTTAGCTGCGCACACAGTTGCGCAGACGCAACAGATTTCGCTAAGCAGACCCAGCTGCTTTTTCTGCGCAGCCAGTTTGGAAGATGCAGTTGGTTTAGCTGTGCAGCCAGTTCTGCAGACGTAGCCAGTTTCGCTGCGCAGCCTTTTCCGTAGTCGCAGCTGGTTTCTCTGCACAGCCGGTTTTGCAGACTCAGCTGATAGCACAGATGCAGCTCGTTCCGCAGATGCTTTTGCTGCGCAGCTGGTTGCGCAGACCCAACCGGTTTCGCTGCGTAGCAGGTTTCGCTGCGCGGCCAGTCTCGCAGAAGCAGCCGGTTAGCTTGCAGTTGGTTTAGCTGTGCAGCCAGTTCTGCAGACGTAGCCAGTTTCACAGACCCAGCCAGTTAAGCTGCGCAGCCTGTTCTGTAGACGCAGCTGATTTCTCTGCATAGTCGGTTTTGCAGACGCAGCTGATTGCAGAGATGCAGTTCGTTCCGCAGACGCTTTAGCTGCGTAGTTGGTTGCGCAGACCCAATCGGTTTCGCTGCGCGGCCAGTTTCGCAGATGCAGCCGGTTAGCTGCGCACACAGTTGCGCAGACAGCGCAGACGCAACAGATTTTTCGCTAAGCAGACCCAGCTGCTTTTTCTGCGCAGCCAGTTTGGAAGATGCAGTTGGTTTAGCTGTGCAGCCAGTTCTGCAGACGTAGCCAGTTTCACAGACCCTGCGCAGCTGCGCAGCCTGTTCCGTAGACGCAGCTGGTTTCTCTGCACAGTCGGTTTCGCAGACGCAGCTGATTGTAGAGATGCAGCTCGTTCCGCAGACGCTTCAGCTGCGCAGCTGGTTGCGCAGACCCAACCGTTTTCGCTGCTGCAGTTTAGCAGGTTTTGCAGTTGGGTTTAGCTGTGCAGCCGGCCAGTTTCGCAGATGCAGCCGTTTTAGCTGCGCACACAGTTGCGCAGACGCAACAGATTTCGCTAAGCAGACCCAGCTGCTTTTTCTGCGCAGCCAGTTTGGAAGATGCAGTTGGTTTAGCTGTGCAGCCAGTTCTGCAGACGTAGCCAGTTTCACAGACCCAGCCAGTTAAGCTGCGCAGCCTGTTCTGTAGACGCAGCTGATTTCTCTGCATAGTCGGTTTTGCAGACGCAGCTGATTGCAGAGATGCAGTTTGTTCCGCAGACGCTTTAGCTGCGTAGCTGGTTGCGCAGACCCAATCGGTTTTGCTGCGCGGCCAGTTTCGCAGATGCAGCCGGTTAGCTGCGCACACAGTTGCGCAGATGCAACAGATTTCGCTAAGCAGACCCAGCTGCTTTTTCTGCGCAGCCAGTTTGGAAGATGCAGTTGGTTTAGCTGTGCAGCCAGTTCTGCAGACGTAGCCAGTTTCACAGACAAAGCCAGTTAAGCTGCGCAGCCTGTTCTGTAGACGCAGCTGATTTCTCTGCATAGTCGGTTTTGCAGACGCAGCTGATTGCAGAAATGCAGTTTGTTCCGCAGACGCTTTAGCTGCGTAGTTGGTTGCGCAGACCCAATCGGTTTCGCTGCGCGGCCAGTTTCGCAGATGCAGCCGGTTAGCTGCGCACACAGTTGCGCAGACGCAACAGATTTCGCTAAGCAGACCCAGCTGCTTTTTCTGCGCAACCAGTTTGGAAGATGCAGTTGGTTTAGCTGTGCAGCCAGTTCTGCAGACAGTTTAGTGCAGCCAGTTCTGCAGACGTAGCCTGCGCAGCCAGTTAAGCTGCGCAGCCTGTTCTGTAGACGCAGCTGATTTCTCTGCATAGTCGGTTTTGCAGACTCAGCTGATTGCACAGATGCAGCTCGTTCCGCAGATGCTTTAGCTGCGTAGCTGGTTGCGCAGACCCAACCGGTTTCGCTGCGTAGCCAGTTTCGCAGATGCAGCGGCTGCGCACACAGTTGCGCAGACGCAACAGATTTCGCTAAGCAGATCCAGCTGCTTTTTCTGCGCAGCCAGTTTGGAAGATGCAGTTGGTTTAGCTGTGCAGCCAGTTCTGCAGACGTAGCCAGTTTCACAGACCCAGCCAGTTAAGCTGCGCAGCCTGTTCTGTAGACGCAGCTGATTTCTCTGCATAGTCGGTTTTGCAGACGCAGCTGATTGCAGAGATGCAGTTCGTTCCGCAGACGCTTTAGCTGCGTAGCTGGTTGCGCAGACCCAATCGGTTTCGCTGCGCGGCCAGTTTCGCAGATGCAGCCGGTTAGCTGCGCACACAGTTGCGCAGACGCAACAGATTTCGCTAAGCAGACCCAGCTGCTTTTTCTGCGCAGCCAGTTTGGAAGATGCAGTTGGTTTAGCTGTGCAGCCAGTTCTGCAGACGTAGCCAGTTTCTCTGCGCAGCCTGTTCTGTAGACGCAGCTGGTTTCTCTGCACAGTCGGTTTCGCAGACGCAGCTGATTGTAGAGATGCAGCTCGTTCCGCAGATGCTTTTGCTGCTTTTTTGCAGACGCAGCCGGTTTCGCTGCGTAGCCAGTTTTCGCTGCGCACACAGTTTCGCAGAAGCAGCAGGTTTGCTGCAGCTGGTTTAGCTGTGCAGCAGTTTGCAGACGTAGCCAGTTTCGCAGAAGCAGCAGCCAGTTAAGCTGCGCAGCCTGTTCTGTAGACGCAGCTGATTTCTCTGCATAGTCGGTTTTGCAGACGCAGCTGATTGCAGAGATGCAGTTCGTTCCGCAGACGCTTTAGCTGCGTAGTTGGTTGCGCAGACCCAATCGGTTTCGCTGCGCGGCCAGTTTCGCAGATGCAGCCGGTTAGCTGCGCAGTTGCGCAGACGCAACAGATTTCGCTAAGCAGACCCAGCTGCGCTGCGCAGCCAGTTTGGAAGATGCAGTTGGTTTAGCTGTGCAGCCAGTTCTGCAGACGTAGCCAGTTTGCAGACCCAGCCAGTTTGCAGCAGCGCAGCCTGTTCTGCAGACGCAGCTGATTTCTCTGCATAGTCGGTTTTGCAGACGCAGCTGATTGCAGAGATGCAGTTCGTTCCGCAGACGCTTTAGCTGCGTAGCTGGTTGCGCAGACCCAGCCGGTTTCGCTGCGCGGCCAGCGCAGCAGCCGGTTAGCTGCGCAGCCAGTTGCGCAGACGCAGCCAGATTTCGCAGAGCAGCAGCCAGCTGCTTTTTCTGCGCAGCCAGTTTTTCTGATGCAGTTGGTTTAGTTGTGCAGATGCAGTGATTGCAGAGATGCAGTTCGTTCTGCAGAGTTTAGCTGCGCAGCCAGTTGCGCAGCAGCCGGTTTTGCAGACTAGCAGCTGATTGCACAGATGCAGTTCGTTCCGCAGACGCTTTAGCTGCGCAGCTGGTTGCGCAGACCCAATCGGTTTCGCTGCGCAGCGCAGGTTTCGCAGATGCAGCCAGTTTAGCTGCGCAGCAGTTGCGCAGACGCAACAGATTTCGCTAAGCAGACCCAGCTGGTTTTTCTGCGCAGCCAGTTTGCAGATGCAGTTGGTTTAGCTGTGCAGCCAGTTCTGCAGACGTAGCCAGTTTCACAGACCCAGCCAGTTAAGCTGCGCAGCCTGTTCTGTAGACGCAGCTGATTTCTCTGCATAGTCGGTTTTGCAGACGCAGCTGATTGCAGAGATGCAGTTCGTTCCGCAGACGCTTTAGCTGCGTAGCTGGTTGCGCAGACCCAGCTGGTTTGCTGGTAGCCGGTTTCGCTGCGCGGCCAGTTTTGCAGATGCAGTTTTGCAGCCAGCTGCAGACGTAGCAGATGCAGGCCAGTTAGACGCAGCTGGTTTCTCTGCAGCCGGTTTTGCAGACGCAGATTGCATGCAGATGCAGCTCAGCTGCGCAGCTGGTTGCGCAGACCCCCAGCTGCGCGGCCAGTTTCGCAGATGCAGCCGGTTAGCTGCGCAGTTGCGCAGACGCAACAGATTTCGCTAAGCAGACCCAGCTGCTTTTTCTGCGCAGCCAGTTTGGAAGATGCAGTTGGTTTAGCTGTGCAGCCAGTTCTGCAGACCCAGCCAGTTAAGCTGCGCAGCCTGTTCTGTAGACGCAGCTGATTTCTCTGCATAGTCGGTTTTGCAGACGCAGCTGATTGCAGAGATGCAGTTTTCCGCAGACGCTTTAGCTGCGAAGCTGGTTGCGCAGACCCAATCGGTTTCGCTGCGCGGCCAGTTTCGCAGATGCAGCCGGGTTAGCTGCGCAGACGCAACAGTTGCGCAGACGCAACAGATTTCGGTTTAAGCAGACCCAGCTGCTTTTTCTGCGCAGCCAGTTTGGAAGATGCAGTTGGCTTAGCTGTGCAGCCAGTTCTGCAGACTTAGCCAGTTTTGCTGCGCAGCCAGTTTAGCTGCGCAGCCTGTTCTGTAGACGCAGTTGGTTTCTCTGCACAGCCGGTTTTGCAGACTCAGCTGATTGCAGAGATGCAGTTCGTTCCGCAGACGCTTTAGCTGCGTAGTTGGTTGCGCAGACCCAATCGGTTTCGCTGCGCGGCCAGTTTCGCAGATGCAGCCGGTTAGCTGCGCAGTTGCGCAGACGCAACAGATTTCTCTAAGCAGACCCAGCTGCTTTTTCTGCGCAGCCAGTTTGGAAGATTCAGTTGGTTTAGCTGTGCAGCCAGTTCTGCAGACGTAGCCAGTTTCACAGACCCAGCCAGTTAAGCTGCGCAGCCTGTTCTGTAGACGCAGCTGATTTCTCTGCACAGTCGGTTTTGCAGACGCAGCTGATTGCAGAGATGCAGTTTGTTCCGCAGACGCTTTAGCTGCGTAGCTGGTTGCGCAGACCCAATCGGTTTCGCTGCGCGGCCAGTTTCGCAGATGCAGCCGGTTAGCTGCGCACACAGTTGCGCAGACGCAACAGATTTCGCTAAGCAGACCCAGCTGCTTTTTCTGCGCAGCCAGTTTGGAAGATGCAGTTGGTTTAGCTGTGCAGCCAGTTCTGCAGACGTAGCCAGTTTCTCTGCGCAGCCTGTTCCGCTGCGCAGTAGACGCAGCTGGTTTCTCTGCACAGCCGGTTTTGCAGACTCAGCTGATAGCACAGATGCAGCTCGTTCCGCAGATGCTTTTGCTGCGCAGCTGGTTGCGCAGACCCAACCGGTTTCGCTGCGTAGCAGCACAGATGCGCTGCGTTCCGCAGATGCAGCTGCGCAGCTGGTTGCGCAGACCCAACCGGTTTCGCTGCGTAGCAGGTTTCGCTGCGCGGCCAGTCTCGCAGAAGCAGCCGGTTAGCTTGCAGTTGGTTTAGCTGTGCAGCCAGTTCTGCAGACGTAGCCAGTTTCACAGACCCAGCCAGTTAAGCTGCGCAGCCTGTTCTGTAGACGCAGCTGATTTCTCTGCATAGTCGGTTTTGCAGACGCAGCTGATTGCAGAGATGCAGTTCGTTCCGCAGACGCTTTAGCTGCGTAGCTGGTTGCGCAGACCCAATCGGTTTCGCTGCGCGGCCAGTTTCGCAGATGCAGCCGGTTAGCTGCGCACACAGTTGCGCAGACGCAACAGATTTCGCTAAGCAGACCCAGCTGCTTTTTCTGCGCAGCCAGTTTGGAAGATGCAGTTGGTTTAGCTGTGCAGCCAGTTCTGCAGACGTAGCCAGTTTCACAGACCCAGCCAGTTAAGCTGCGCAGCCTGTTCTGTAGACGCAGCTGATTTCTCTGCATAGTCGGTTTTGCAGACGCAGCTGATTGCAGAGATGCAGTTCGTTCCGCAGACGCTTTAGCTGCGTAGCTGGTTGCGCAGACCCAATCGGTTTCGCTGCGCGGCCAGTTTCGCAGATGCAGCCGGTTAGCTGCGCACACAGTTGCGCAGACGCAACAGATTTCGCTAAGCAGACCCAGCTGCTTTTTCTGCGCAGCCAGTTTGGAAGATGCAGTTGGTTTAGCTGTGCAGCCAGTTCTGCAGACGTAGCCAGTTTCGCTGCGCAGCCTTTTCCGTAGTCGCAGCTGGTTTCTCTGCACAGCCGGTTTTGCAGACTCAGCTGATAGCACAGATGCAGCTCGTTCCGCAGATGCTTTTGCTGCGCAGCTGGTTGCGCAGACCCAACCGGTTTCGCTGCGTAGCAGGTTTCGCTGCGCGGCCAGTCTCGCAGAAGCAGCCGGTTAGCTTGCAGTTGGTTTAGCTGTGCAGCCAGTTCTGCAGACGTAGCCAGTTTCACAGACCCAGCCAGTTAAGCTGCGCAGCCTGTTCTGTAGACGCAGCTGATTTCTCTGCATAGTCGGTTTTGCAGACGCAGCTGATTGCAGAGATGCAGTTTGCCGCAGACGCTTTAGCTGCGTAGTTGGTTGCGCAGACCCAATCGGTTTCGCTGCGCGGCCAGTTTCGCAGATGCAGCCGGTTAGCTGCGCACACAGTTGCGCAGACGCAACAGATTTCGCTAAGCAGACCCAGCTGCTTTTTCTGCGCAGCCAGTTTGGAAGATGCAGTTGGTTTAGCTGTGCAGCCAGTTCTGCAGACGTAGCCAGTTTGCAGAGACGTAGCCAGTTTCGCTGCGCAGCCTTTTCCGTAGTCGCAGCTGGTTTCTCTGCACAGCCGGTTTTGCAGACTCAGCTGATAGCACAGATGCAGCTCGTTCCGCAGATGCTTTTGCTGCGCAGCTGGTTGCGCAGACCCAACCGGTTTCGCTGCGTAGCAGGTTTCGCTGCGCGGCCAGTCTCGCAGAAGCAGCCGGTTAGCTTGCAGTTGGTTTAGCTGTGCAGCCAGTTCTGCAGACGTAGCCAGTTTCACAGACCCAGCCAGTTAAGCTGCGCAGCCTGTTCTGTAGACGCAGCTGATTTTTCTCTGCATAGTCGGTTTTGCAGACGCAGCATTGCAGATTGCAGAGATGCAGTTGGTTGCGCAGACGCTTTTAGCCAGTTTGCGCAGCTGGTTGCGCAGACCCAATCGGTTTCGCTGCGCGGCCAGTTTCGCAGATGCAGCCGGTTAGCTGCGCACACAGTTGCGCAGACGCAACAGATTTCGCTAAGCAGACCCAGCTGCTTTTTCTGCGCAGCCAGTTTGGAAGATGCAGTTGGTTTAGCTGTGCAGCCAGTTCTGCAGACGTAGCCAGTTTCACAGACCCAGCCAGTTAAGCTGCGCAGCCTGTTCTGTAGACGCAGCTGATTTCTCTGCATAGTCGGTTTTGCAGACGCAGCTGATTGCAGAGATGCAGTTCGTTCCTCAGACGCTTTAGCTGCGTAGCTGGTTGCGCAGACCCAATCGGTTTCGCTGCGGGCAAGTTTCGCAGAGGCAGCCGGTTAGCTGCGCACACAGTTGCGCAGACGCAACAGATTTCGCTAAGCAGACCCAGCTGCTTTTTCTGCGCAGCCAGTTTGGAAGATGCAGTTGGTTTAGCTGTGCAGCCAGTTCTGCAGACGTAGCCAGTTTCACAGACCCAGCCAGTTAAGCTGCGCAGCCTGTTCTGTAGACGCAGCTGATTTCTCTGCATAGTCGGTTTTGCAGACGCAGCTGATTGCAGAGATGCAGTTCGTTCCGCAGACGCTTTAGCTGCGTAGCTGGTTGCGCAGACCCAATCGGTTTCGCTGCGCGGCCAGTTTCGCAGAAGCAGCCGGTTAGCTGCGCACACAGTTGCGCAGACGCAACAGATTTCGTTAAGCAGACCCAGCTGCTTTTTCTGCGCAGCCAGTTTGGAAGATGCAGTTGGTTTAGCTGTGCAGCCAGTTCTGCAGACGTAGCCAGTTTCGCAGCAGCCAGCCAGTTTTCTGTAGACGCCTCTCTGCGCAGCCGGTTTTGCAGACGCAGCTGATAGCACAGATGCATAGTTCAGCGCTTTCGTTCCGCAGATGCTTTTGCTGCGCAGCTGGTTGCGCGTTCCGCAGACGCTTTAGCTGCGTAGCTGGTTGCGCAGACCCAATCGGTTTCGCTGCGCGGCCAGTTTCGCAGATGCAGCCGGTTAGCTGCGCACACAGTTGCGCAGACAGCAACAGGTTTTTCTGCTAAGCAGACCCAGCTGCTTTTTCTGCGCAGCCAGTTTGCAGAAGAGCTTGCAGTTGGTTTAGCTGTGCAGCCAGTTCTGCAGACGTAGCCAGTTTCACAGACCCAGCCAGTTAAGCTGCGCAGCCTGTTTTGTAGACGCAGCTGATTTCTCTGCATAGTCGGTTTTGCAGACGCAGCTGATTGCTGCGATGCAGCTCGTTCCGCAGACGCTTTAGCTGCGCGCAGAGGTTGCGCAGACCCAATCGGTTTCGCTGTGCGGCCAGTTTCGCAGATGCAGCCGGTTAGCTGCGCACACAGTTGCGCAGACGCAACAGATTTCGCTAAGCAGACCCAGCTGCTTTTTCTGCGCAGCCAGTTTGGAAGATGCAGTTGGTTTAGCTGTGCAGCCAGTTCTGCAGACGTAGCCAGTTTCACAGACCCAGCCAGTTAAGCTGCGCAGCCTGTTCTGTAGACGCAGCTGGTTTCTCTGCACAGCCGGTTTTGCAGACTCAGCTGATAGCACAGATGCAGCTCGTTCCACAGATGCTTTTGCTGCGCAGCTGGTTGCGCAGACCCAACCGGTTTCGCTGCGCTAGCAGCCAGTTTCGCTGCAGCCGGTTAGCTGCGCACACAGTTGTCTCGCAGAAGCACCCCGGTGCGCAGCTTGCAGTTGGTTTAGCTGTGCAGCCAGTTCTGCAGACGTAGCCAGTTTCACAGACCCAGCCAGTTAAGCTGCGCAGCCTGTTCTGTAGACGCAGCTGATTTCTCTGCATAGTCGGTTTTGCAGACGCAGCTGATTGCAGAGATGCAGTTCGTTCCGCAGACGCTTTAGCTGCGTAGCTGGTTGCGCAGACCCAATCGGTTTCGCTGCGCGGCCAGTTTCGCAGATGCAGCCGGTTAGCTGCGCACACAGTTGCGCAGACGCAACAGATTTCGCTAAGCAGACCCAGCTGCTTTTTCTGCGCAGCCAGTTTGGAAGATGCAGTTGGTTTAGCTGTGCAGCCAGTTCTGCAGACGTAGCCAGTTTCACAGACCCAGCCAGTTAAGCTGCGCAGCATATTCTGTAGACGCAGCTGATTTCTCTGCATAGTAGGTTTTGCAGACTCAGCTGATTGCAGAGATGCAGTTCATTCTGCAGACGCTTTAGCTGCGTAGTTGGTTGCGCAGATTGCGCAGACCCAATCGGTTTCGCTGTGCGGCCAGTTTCGCAGATGCAGCCGGTTAGCTGCGCACACAGTTGCGCAGACGCAACAGATTTCGCTAAGCAGACCCAGCTGCTTTTTCTGCGCAGCCAGTTTGGAAGATGCAGTTGGTTTAGCTGTGCAGCCAGTTCTGCAGACGTAGCCAGTTTCGCTGCGCAGCCTTTTACTTAGTCGCAGCTGGTTTCTCTGCACAGCCGGTTTTGCAGACTCAGTTGATAGCTCAGATGCAGCTCGTTCCACAGATGCTTTAGTTGCGCAGACCCAATCGGTTTCGCTGCGCGGCCAGTTTCGCAGATGCAGCCGGTTTCGCTGCGCAGCAGGTTTCGCTTTCGCAGAAGCAGCAGTTAGCTTGCAGTTTGTTTAGCTGTGCAGCCAGTTCTGCAGACGTAGCCAGTTTCACAGACCCAGCCAGTTAAGCTGCGCAGCCTGCAGCGCAGCCAGTTTCTGTAGACGCAGCTGATTTCTCTGCATAGTCGGTTTTGCAGACTCAGCTGATTGCAGAGATGCAGTTCGTTCCGCAGACGCTTTAGCTGCGTAGCTGGTTGCGCAGACCCAATCGGTTTCGCTGCGCGGCCAGTTTCGCAGATGCAGCCGGTTAGCTGCGCACACAGTTGCGCAGACGCAACAGATTTCACTAAGCAGACCCAGCTGCTTTTTCTGCGCAGCCAGTTTGGAAGATGCAGTTGGTTTAGCTGTGCAGCCAGTTCTGCAGACGTAGCCAGTTTCACAGACCCAGCCAGTTAAGCTGCGCAGCCTGTTCTGTAGACGCAGCTGATTTCTCTGCATAGTCGGTTTTGCAGACTCAGCTGATTGCAGAGATGCAGTTCGTTCCGCAGACGCTTTAGCTGCGTAGTTGGTTGCGCAGACCCAATCCGTTTCGCTGCGCGGCCAGTTTTGCAGATGGAGCCGGTTAGCTGAGCACACAGTTGCGCAGACGCAACAGATTTCACTAAGCAGACCCAGCTGCTTTTTCTGCGCAGCCAGTTTGGAAGATGCAGTTGGTTTAGCTGTGCAGCCAGTTCTGCAGACGTAGCCAGTTTCACAGACCCAGCCAGTTAAGCTGCGCAGCATATTCTGTAGACGCAGCTGATTTCTCTGCATAGTAGGTTTTGCAGACTCAGCTGATTGCAGAGATGCAGTTCGTTCCGCAGACGCTTTAGCTGCGTTTGGTTGCGCAGGTTGCGTAGCTGGTTGCGCAGACCCAATCGGTTTCGCTGCGCGGCCAGTTTCGCAGATGCAGCCGGTTAGCTGCGCACACAGTTGCGCAGACGCAACAGATTTCGCTAAGCAGACCCAGCTGCTTTTTCTGCGCAGCCAGTTTGGAAGATGCAGTTGGTTTAGCTGTGCAGCCAGTTCTGCAGACGTAGCCAGTTTAGCTGTGCAGCCAGTTCTGCAGACGTAGCTGCGCAGCCTTTTCCGTAGTCGCAGCTGGTTTCTCTGCACAGCCGGTTTTGCAGACTCAGCTGATAGCACAGATGCAGCTCGTTCCGCAGATGCTTTTGCTGCGCAGCTGGTTGCGCAGACCCAACCGGTTTCGCTGCGTAGCAGGTTTCGCTGCGCGGCCAGTCTCGCAGAAGCAGCCGGTTAGCTTGCAGTTTAGCTGTGCAGCCAGTTCTGCAGACGTAGCCAGTTTCGCAGACCCAGCCAGTTAAGCTGCGCAGCCTGTTCTGTAGACGCAGCTGCATAGCCGGTTCTGCAGACGCAGAGCTGCAGCTGCTTTCGGTTTCTGCGCAGCCAGTTTGGAGACGCAGCTGGTTAGCTGCGCAGGTTTAGCAGTGCAGCCAGTTTGCAGACGCAGCCAGTTTGGAAGTTGCAGTTGCAGTTCTGCAGACGCAGCCAGTTTCGCAGACGCAGCCAGTTAGCTGCGCAGTTGGTTTAGCTGTGCAGCCATTTTCTCTGCAGCCAGTTAAGCTGCGCGGTGTTCAGACGCAGCTGATAGTCGGTTTTGCAGACGCAGCTGATTGCAGAGATGCAGTTCGTTCCGCAGACGCTTTAGCTGCGTAGCTGGTTGCGCAGACCCAATCGGTTTCGCTGCGCGGCCAGTTTCGCAGATGCAGCCGGTTAGCTGCGCACACAGTTGCGCAGACGCAACAGATTTCGCTAAGCAGACCCAGCTGCTTTTTCTGCGCAGCCAGTTTGGAAGATGCAGTTGGTTTAGCTGTGCAGCCAGTTCTGCAGACGTAGCCAGTTTCACAGACCCAGCCAGTTAAGCTGCGCAGCCTGTTCTGTAGACGCAGCTGATTTCTCTGCATAGTCGGTTTTGCAGACGCAGCTGATTGCAGAGATGCAGTTTGTTCCGCAGACGCTTTAGCTGCGTAGTTGGTTGCGCAGACCCAATCGGTTTCGCTGCGCGGCCAGTTTCGCAGATGCAGCCGGTTAGCTGCGCACACAGTTGCGCAAACGCAACAGATTTCGCTAAGCAGACCCAGCTGCTTTTTCTGCGCAGCCAGTTTGGAAGATGCAGTTGGTTTAGCTGTGCAGCCAGTTCTGCAGACGTAGCCAGTTTCTCAGACCCATCCAGTTAAGCTGCGCAGCCTGTTCCGTAGACGCAGCTGGTTTCTCTGCATAGTCGGTTTTTGCAGCTGATTGCACAGATGCAGCTCGTTCCGCAGACGCTTCAGCTGCGCAGCTGGTTGCGCAGCGGTCTGCGCAGACCCAATCGGTTTCGCTGCGCGGCCAGTTTCGCAGATGCAGCCGGTTAGCTGCGCACACAGTTGCGCAGACGCAACAGATTTCGCTAAGCAGACCCAGCTGCTTTTTCTGCGCAGCCAGTTTGGAAGATGCAGTTGGTTTAGCTGTGCAGCCAGTTCTGCAGACGTAGCCAGTTTCACAGACCCAGCCAGTTAAGCTGCGCAGCCTGTTCTGTAGACGCAGCTGATTTCTCTGCATAGTCGGTTTTGCAGACGCAGCTGATTGCAGAGATGCAGTTTGTTCCGCAGACGCTTTAGCTGCGTAGCTGGTTGCGCAGACCCAATCGGTTTCGCTGCGCGGCCAGTTTCGCAGATGCAGCCGGTTAGCTGCGCACACAGTTGCGCAGATGCAACAGATTTCGCTAAGCAGATCCAGCTGCTTTTTCTGCGCAGCCAGTTTGGAAGATGCAGTTGGTTTAGCTGTGCTGCCAGTTCTGCAGACGTAGCCAGTTTCACAGACCCAGCCAGTTAAGCTGCGCAGCCTGTTCTGTAGACGCAGCTGATTTCTCTGCATAGTCGGTTTTGCAGACGCAGCTGATTGCAGAGATGCAGTTCGTTCCGCAGACGCTTTAGCTGCGTAGCTGGTTGCGCAGACCCAATCGGTTTCGCTGCGTAGCAGGTTTCGCTGCAGCGCGCAGCTGCGCACACAGTTCGCAGCTGCGCAGCCGGTTAGCTTTGCAGTTTTTTGCAGCCAGTTCGGAAGATGCAGTTGGTTTAGCTGTGCAGCCAGTTCTGCAGACGTAGCCAGTTTCTCTGCGCAGCCTTTCCGTAGACGCAGCTGGTTTTTCTCAGCCGGTTTTGCAGAGCCAGCCAGTTCCGCAGAGCTGCGCAGCTGGTTGCGCAGACGCAGCTGGTTTCGCTGCAGCCAGTGCGCAGTTTTGCAGACGCAGCTGATAGCTGCGCAGCCAGTTCTGCATGCAGTTCGTTGCAGACCCAGCCAGTTAAGCTGCGCAGCCTGTTTGTAGACGCAGCAGATTTCTCTGCTCGGTTTTAGCTGATTGCGTTCCGCAGACGCTTTAGTTGCGCAGACCCAATCGGTTTCGCTGCGCGGCCAGTTTCGCAGATGCAGCCGGTTAGCTGCGCACACAGTTGCGCAGACGCAACAGATTTCGCTAAGCAGACCCAGCTGCTTTTTCTGCGCAGCCAGTTTGGAAGATGCAGTTGGTTTAGCTGTGCAGCCAGTTCTGCAGACGTAGCCAGTTTCACAGACCCAGCCAGTTAAGCTGCGCAGCCTGTTCTGTAGACGCAGCTGATTTCTCTGCATAGTCGGTTTTGCAGACGCAGCTGATTGCAGAGATGCAGTTCGTTCCGCAGACGCTTTAGCTGCGTAGCTGGTTGCGCAGACCCAATCGGTTTCGCTGCGCGGCCAGTTTCGCAGATGCAGCCGGTTAGCTGCGCACACAGTTGCGCAGACGCAACAGATTTCGCTAAGCAGACCCAGCTGCTTTTTCTGCGCAGCCAGTTTGGAAGATGCAGTTGGTTTAGCTGTGCAGCCAGTTCTGCAGACGTAGCCAGTTTCACAGACCCAGCCAGTTAAGCTGCGCAGCCTGTTCTGTAGACGCAGCTGATTTCTCTGCATAGTCGGTTTTGCAGACGCAGCTGATTGCAGAGATGCAGTTCGTTCCGCAGACGCTTTAGCTGCGTAGCTGGTTGCGCAGACCCAATCGGTTTCGCTGCGCGGCCAGTTTCGCAGATGCAGCCGGTTAGCTGCGCACACAGTTGCGCAGACGCAACAGATTTCGCTAAGCAGACCCAGCTGCTTTTTCTGCGCAGCCAGTTTGGAAGATGCAGTTGGTTTAGCTGTGCAGCCAGTTCTGCAGACGTAGCCAGTTTCGCTGCGCAGCCTTTTCCGTAGTCGCAGCTGGTTTCTCTGCACAGCCGGTTTTGCAGACTCAGCTGATAGCACAGATGCAGCTCGTTCCGCAGATGCTTTTGCTGCGCAGCTGGTTGCGCAGACCCAACCGGTTTCGCTGCGTAGCAGGTTTCGCTGCGCGGCCAGTCTCGCAGAAGCAGCCGGTTAGCTTGCAGTTGGTTTAGCTGTGCAGCCAGTTCTGCAGACGTAGCCAGTTTCACAGACCCAGCCAGTTAAGCTGCGCAGCCTGTTCTGTAGACGCAGCTGATTTCTCTGCATAGTCGGTTTTGGAGACTCAGCTGATTGCAGAGATGCAGTTCGTTCCGCAGACGCTTTAGCTGCGTAGCTGGTTGCGCAGACCCCAGATGCAGTTCGTTTAGCAGACGCTTTAGCTGCGTAGATTGGTTGCGCAGACCCAATCGGTTTCGCTGCGCGGCCAGTTTCGCAGATGCAGCCGGTTAGCTGCGCACACAGTTGCGCAGACGCAACAGATTTCGCTAAGCAGACCCAGCTGCTTTTTCTGCGCAGCCAGTTTGGAAGATGCAGTTGGTTTAGCTGTGCAGCCAGTTCTGCAGACGTAGCCAGTTTCGCTGCGCAGCCTTTTCTGTAGTCGCAGCTGGTTTCTCTGCACAGCCGGTTTTGCAGACTCAGCTGATAGCACAGATGCAGCTCGTTCCGCAGATGCTTTTGCTGCGCAGCTGGTTGCGCAGACCCAACCGGTTTTCTGCGTAGCAGGTTTCGCTGCGCGGCCAGTCTCGCAGATGCAGCCGGTTAGGCACACAGTTCGCTGCGCAGATTTCGTTAAGCAGACCCAGCCAGTTTTTCTGCGCAGCCTCGCAGAAGCAGCCAGTTGTTTAGCTGTGCAGCCAGCTTGCAGTTGGTTTAGCTGTGCAGCCAGTTCTGCAGACGTAGCCAGTTTCACAGACCCAGCCAGTTAAGCTGCGCAGCCTGTTCTGTAGACGCAGCTGATTTCTCTGCATAGTCGGTTTTGCAGACGCAGCTGATTGCAGAGATGCAGTTCGTTCCGCAGACGCTTTAGCTGCGTAGCTGGTTGCGCAGACCCAATCGGTTTCGCTGCGCGGCCAGTTTCGCAGATGCAGCCGGTTAGCTGCGCACACAGTTTCGCAGACGCAACAGATTTCGCTAAGCAGACCCAGCTGCTTTTTCTGCGCAGCATCTTTGGAAGATGCAGTTGGTTTAGCTGTGCAGCCAGTTCTGCAGACGTAGCCAGTTTCACAGACCCAGCCAGTTAAGCTGCGCAGCCTGTTCTGTAGACGCAGCTGATTTCTCTGCATAGTCGGTTTTGCAGACGCAGCTGATTGCAGAGATGCAGTTTTCGTTCCGCAGCAGAGATGCTTTCGTTCGCAGACGCTTTAGCTGCTAGCTGGTTGCGCAGACCCAATCGGTTTCACTGCGCGGCCAGTTTCGCAGATGCAGCCGGTTAGCTGCGCACACAGTTGCGCAGACGCAACAGATTTCGCTAAGCAGACCCAGCTGCTTTTTCTGCGCAGCCAGTTTGGAAGATGCAGTTGGTTTAGCTGTGCAGCCAGTTCTGCAGACGTAGCCAGTTTCACAGACCCAGCCAGTTAAGCTGCGCAGCCTGTTCTGTAGACGCAGCTGATTTCTCTGCATAGTCGGTTTTGCAGACGCAGCTGATTGCAGAGATGCAGTTCGTTCCGCAGACGCTTTAGCTGCGTAGCTGGTTGCGCAGACCCAATTGGTTTCGCTGCGCGGCCAGTTTCGCAGATGGAGCCGGTTAGCTGCGCACACTGTTGCGCAGACGCAACAGATTTCGCTAAGCAGACCCAGCTGCTTTTTCTGCGCAGCCAGTTTGGAAGATGCAGTTGGTTTAGCTGTGCAGCCAGTTCTGCAGACGTAGCCAGTTTCACAGACCCAGCCAGTTAAGCTGCGCAGCCTGTTCTGTAGACGCAGCTGATTTCTCTGCATAGTCGGTTTTGCAGACGCAGCTGTTTGCAGAGATGCAGTTCGTTCCGCAGACGCTTTAGCTGCGCAGCTGGTTGCGCAGACCCAACCGGTTTCGCTGCGTAGCAATCGGTTTCGCTGCGCGGCCAGTTTCGCAGATGCAGCCGGTTAGCTGCGCACACAGTTGCGCAGACGCAACAGATTTCGCTAAGCAGACCCAGCTGCTTTTTCTGCGCAGCCAGTTTGGAAGATGCAGTTGGTTTAGCTGTGCAGCCAGTTCTGCAGACGTAGCCAGTTTCACAGACCCAGCCAGTTAAGCTGCGCAGCCTGTTCTGTAGACGCAGCTGATTTCTCTGCATAGTCGGTTTTGCAGACTCAGCTGATTGCAGAGATGCAGTTCGTTCCGCAGACGCTTTAGCTGCGTAGCTGGTTGCGCAGACCCAATCGGTTTCGCTGCGCGGCCAGTTTCGCAGATGCAGCCGGTTAGCTGCGCACACAGTTGCGCAGCCAGCAACAGATTTCGTTAAGCAGTGCAGCTGCTTTTTCTGCGCAGCCAGTTTGGAAGATGCAGTTGGTTTAGCTGTGCAGCCAGTTCTGCAGACGTAGCCAGTTTCACAGACCCAGCCAGTTAAGCTGCGCAGCCTGTTCTGTAGACGCAGCTGATTTCTCTGCATAGTCGGTTTTGCAGACTCAGCTGATTGCAGCAGATGCAGTTCGTTTTCTCTGCTTTAGCAGTAGCTGGTTGCGCAGACCCATCGGTTTCGCTGCGTAGCCAGTTTCGCAGATGCAGCCGGTTAGCAGCACACAGTTGCGCAGACGCAACAGATTTCAGCTAAGCAGACGTTCCAGCTGCTTTAGCTGCGCAGCCAGTTTGGAAGATGCAGTTGGTTTAGCTGTGCAGCCAGTTCCAAGACGCAGCCAGTTTTTTTTCGCAGTAGACGCAGCAGGGTTTCTCTGCATAGCCGGTTTTGCAGACTCAGCTGATTGCAGATGCAGCTCGTCCGCAGACGCGCAGATGGTTGCGCAGCGCAATCGGTTGCGCAGACCCAACCAGATTTCGCTGCGTAGCAGGTTTCGCAGCGCGGCCAGCTGCTTTCGCTGCGCAGCCAGTTTGGAGCTTGCAGTTGGTTTAGCTGTGCAGCCAGTTCTGCAGACGTAGCCAGTTTCTGCAGACCCAGCCAGTTAAGCTGCGCAGCCTGTTCTGTAGACGCAGCTGATTTCTCTGCATAGTCGGTTTTGCAGACGCAGCTGATTGCAGAGATGCAGTTCGTTCCGCAGAGAGCTGCGCAGCTTTGCGCAGCTGCTGATTAGATGCAGTTGTTCCGCAGACGCTTTAGCTGCGTAGCTGGTTGCGCAGACCGGTTTCGCTGCGCGGCCAGTTTCGCAGATGCAGCCGGTTAGCTGCGCACACAGTTGCGCAGACGCAACAGATTTCGCTAAGCAGACCCAGCAGTTTTGCTGCGCAGCCAGTTTGGAAGATGCAGTTGGTTTAGCTGTGCAGCCAGTTGCAGCCAGTTTGCAGTAGCCAGTTTCGCTGGTTAGCTAGCGCACACAGCGCTGCAGCAGTTTTGCAGACGCAGCTGATAGCACAGATGCAGCTCGTTCCGCAGATGCTTTTAGCTGCGCAGCTGGTTGCGCAGACCCAACGGTTTCGCTGCTAAGCAGTTTCGCCAGCTGCTTTTTCTCGCAGAAGCAGTTTGCAAGATGCAGTTGGTTTAGCTGTGCAGCCAGTTCTGCAGACGTAGCCAGTTTCACAGACCCAGCCAGTTAAGCTGCAGCCAGTTCTGCAGCCTGCGCAGCCTGTTCTGTAGACACAGCTGATTTCTCTGCATAGTCGGTTTTGCAGACGCAGCTGATTGCAGAGATGCAGTTCGTTCCGCAGACGCTTTAGCTGCGTAGCTGGTTGCGCAGACCCAATCGGTTTCGCTGCGCGGCCAGTTTCGCAGATGCAGCCGGTTAGCTGCGCACACAGTTGCGCAGACGCAACAGATTTCGCTAAGCAGACCCAGCTGCTTTTTCTGCGCAGCCAGTTTGGAAGATGCAGTTGGTTTAGCTGTGCAGCCAGTTCTGCAGACGTAGCCAGTTTCGCTGCGCAGCCTTTTCCGTAGTCGCAGCTGGTTTCTCTGCACAGCCGGTTTTGCAGACTCAGCTGATAGCACAGATGCAGCTCGTTCCGCAGATGCTTTTGCTGCGCAGCTGGTTGCGCAGACCCAACCGGTTTCGCTGCGTAGCAGGTTTCGCTGCGCGGCCAGTCTCGCAGAAGCAGCCGGTTAGCTTGCAGTTGGTTTAGCTGTGCAGCCAGTTCTGCAGACGTAGCCAGTTTCACAGACCCAGCCAGTTAAGCTGCGCAGCCTGTTCTGTAGACGCAGCTGATTTCTCTGCATAGTCGGTTTTGCAGACTCAGCTGATTGCAGAGATGCAGTTCGTTCCGCAGACGCTTTAGCTGCGTAGCTGGTTGCGCAGACCCAATCGGTTTCGCTGCGCGGCCAGTTTCGCAGATGCAGCCGGTTAGCTGCGCACACAGTTGCGCAGACGCAACAGATTTCGCTAAGCAGACCCAGCTGCTTTTTCTGCGCAGCCAGTTTGGAAGATGCCGTTGGTTTAGCTGTGCAGCCAGTTCTGCAGTTCTGCAGACGTAGCCAGTTTCACAGACCCAGCCAGTTAAGCTGCGCAGCCTGTTCTGTAGACGCAGCTGATTTCTCTGCATAGTCGGTTTTGCAGACGCAGCTGATTGCAGAGATGCAGTTCGTTCCGCAGACGCTTTAGCTGCGTAGCTGGTTGCGCAGACCCAATCGGTTTCGCTGCGCGGCCAGTTTCGCAGATGCAGCCGGTTAGCTGCGCACACAGTTGCGCAGACGCAACAGATTTCGCTAAGCAGACCCAGCTGCTTTTTCTGCGCAGCCAGTTTGGAAGATGCAGTTGGTTTAGCTGTGCAGCCAGTTCTGCAGACGTAGCCAGTTTCGCAGACACAGCCAGTTTAGCTGCGCAGCCTGTTCTGTAGACGCAGCTGGTTTCTCTGCACAGTCGGTTTGGCAGACGCAGCTGATTGTAGAGATGCAGCTCGTTCCGCAGACGCTTCAGCTGCGCAGCTGGTTGCGCAGACCCAACCGGTTTCGCTGCGCGGCCAGTTTCGCAGATGCAGCCGGTTAGCTGCGCACACAGTTGCGCAGAAGCAGCAGATTTCGTTAAGCAGACCCAGCTGCGCAGCCAGTTTGGAAGATGCAGTTGGTTTAGCTGTGCAGCCAGTTCTGCAGACGTAGCCAGTTTCACAGACCCAGCCAGTTAAGCTGCGCAGCCTGTTCTGTAGACGCAGCTGATTTCTCTGCATAGTCGGTTTTGCAGACTCAGCAGATAGCACAGATGCAGCTCGTTCCGCAGACGCTTTAGCTGCGCTTTAGCTGCGTATTTGGTTGCGCAGACCCAATCGGTTTTGCTGCGCGGCCAGTTTCGCAGATGCAGCCGGTTAGCTGCGCACACAGTTGCGCAGATGCAACAGATTTCGCTAAGCAGACCCAGCTGCTTTTTCTGCGCAGCCAGTTTGGAAGATGCAGTTGGTTTAGCTGTGCAGCCAGTTCTGCAGACGTAGCCAGTTTCAGCCAGACCCAGCCAGTTAAGCTGCGCAGCCTGTTCTGTAGACGCAGCTGATTTCTCTGCATAGTCGGTTTTGCAGACGCAGCTGATTGCAGAGATGCAGTTCGTTCCGCAGACGCTTTAGCTGCGTAGCTGGTTGCGCAGACCCAATCGGTTTTGCTGCGCGGCCAGTTTCGCAGATGCAGCCGGTTAGCTGCGCACACAGTTGCGGAAACGCAACAGATTTCGCTAAGCAGACCCAGCTGCTTTTTCTGCGCAGCCAGTTTGGAAGATGCAGTTGGTTTAGCTGTGCAGCCAGTTCTGCAGACGTAGCCAGTTTCACAGACCCAGCCAGTTAAGCTGCGCAGCCTGTTCTGTAGACGCAGCTGATTTCTCTGCATAGTCGGTTTTGCAGACGCAGCTGATTGCAGAGATGCAGTTCGTTCCGCAGACGCTTTAGCTGCGTAGCTGGTTGCGCAGACCCAATCGGTTTCGCTGCGCGGCCAGTTTCGCAGATGCAGCCGGTTAGCTGCGCACACAGTTGCGCAGACGCAACAGATTTCGATAAGCAGACCCAGCTGCTTTTTCTGCGCAGCCAGTTTGGAAGATGCAGTTGG
>NW_024474587.1:24522-31725 GCF_017654505.1 Polyodon spathula
CAGCTGATTTCTCTGCATAGTCGGTTTTGCAGACTCAGCTGATTGCAGAGATGCAGTTCGTTCCTCAGACGCTTTAGCTGCGTAGTTGGTTGCGCAGACCCAATCGGTTTCGCTGCGCGGCCAGTTTCGCAGATGCAGCCGGTTAGCTGCGCACACAGTTGCGCAAACGCAACAGATTTCGCTAAGCAGACCCAGCTGCTTTTTCTGCGCAGCCAGTTTGGAAGATGCAGTTGGTTTAGCTGTGCAGCCAGTTCTGCAGACGTAGCCAGTTTCACAGACCCAGCCAGTTAAGCTGCGCAGCCTGTTCTGTAGACGCAGCTGATTTCTCTGCATAGTCGGTTTTGCAGATGCAGCTGATTGCAGAGATGCAGTTTGTTCCACAGACGCTTTAGCTGCGTAGTTGGTTGCGCAGACCCAATCGGTTTCGCTGCGCGGCCAGTTTCGCAGATGCAGCCGGTTAGCTGCGCACACAGTTGCGCAGACGCAACAGATTTCGCTAAGCAGACCCAGCTGCTTTTTCTGCGCAGCCAGTTTGGAAGATGCAGTTGGTTTAGCTGTGCAGCCAGTTCTGCAGACGTAGCCAGTTTCACAGACCCAGCCAGTTAAGCTGCGCAGCCTGTTCTGCAGACGCAGCTGATTTCTCTGCATAGTCGGTTTTGCAGACGCAGCTGATTGCAGAGATGCAGCTTGTTCCGCAGACGCTTTAGCTGCGTAGCTGGTTGCGCAGACCCAACTCGGTTTCGCTGCGCGGCCAGTTTCGCAGATGCAGCCGGTTAGCTGCGCACACAGTTGCGCAGACGCAACAGATTTCGCTAAGCAGACCCAGCTGCTTTTTCTGCGCAGCCAGTTTGGAAGATGCAGTTGGTTTAGCTGTGCAGCCAGTTCTGCAGACGTAGCCAGTTTCACAGAGCCAGCCAGTTAAGCTGCGCAGCCTGTTCTGTAGACGCAGCTGATTTCTCTGCATAGTCGGTTTCGCAGACGCAGCTGATTGTAGAGATGCAGTTCGTTCCGCAGACGCTTTAGCTGCGTAGCTGGTTGCGCAGACCCAATCGGTTTCGCTGCGCGGCCAGTTTCGCAGATGCAGCCGGTTAGCTGCGCACACAGTTGCGCAGACTCAACAGATTTCGCTAAGCAGACCCAGCTGCTTTTTCTGCGCAGCTTTGCAGTTGGTTTAGCTGTGCAGCCAGTTCTGCAGACGTAGCCAGTTTCACAGACCCAGCCAGTTAAGCTGCGCAGCCTGTTCTGTAGACGCAGCTGATTTCTCTGCATAGTCGGTTTTGCAGACGCAGCTGATTGCAGAGATGCAGTTCGTTCCGCAGACGCTTTAGCTGCGTAGCTGGTTGCGCAGACCCAATCGGTTTCGCTGCGCGGCCAGTTTCGCAGATGCAGCCGGTTAGCTGCGCACACAGTTGCGCAGACGCAACAGATTTCGCTAAGCAGACCCAGCTGCTTTTTCTGCGCAGCCAGTTTGGAAGATGCAGTTGGTTTAGCTGTGCAGCCAGTTCTGCAGACGTAGCCAGTTTCACAGACCCAGCCAGTTAAGCTGCGCAGCCTGTTCTGTAGACGCAGCTGATTTCTCTGCATAGTCGGTTTTGCAGACGCAGCTGATTGCAGAGATGCAGTTCGTTCCGCAGACGCTTTAGCTGCGTAGCTGGTTGCGCAGACCCAACCGGTTTCGCTGCGCGGCCAGTTTCGCAGATGCAGCCGGTTAGCTGCGCACACAGTTGCGCAGACGCAACAGATTTCGCTAAGCAGACCCAGCTGCTTTTTCTGCGCAGCCAGTTTGGAAGATGCAGTTGGTTTAGCTGTGCAGCCAGTTCTGCAGACGTAGCCAGTTTCACAGACCCAGCCAGTTAAGCTGCGCAGCCTGTTCTGTAGACGCAGCTGATTTCTCTGCATAGTCGGTTTTGCAGACTCAGCTGATTGCAGAGATGCAGCTCGTTCCGCAGACGCTTTAGCTGCGTAGCTGGTTGCGCAGACCCAATCGGTTTCGCTGCGCGGCCAGTTTCGCAGATGCAGCCGGTTAGCTGCGCACACAGTTGCGCAGACGCAACAGATTTCGCTAAGCAGACCCAGCTGGTTTTTCTGCGCAGCCAGTTTGGAAGATGCAGTTGGTTTAGCTGTGCAGCCAGTTCTGCAGACGTAGCCAGTTTCACAGACCCAGACAGTTAAGCTGCGCAGCCTGTTCTGTAGACGCAGCTGATTTCTCTGCATAGTCGGTTTTGCAGACGCAGCTGATTGCAGAGATGCAGTTCGTTCCGCAGACGCTTTAGCTGCGTAGCTGGTTGCGCAGACCCAATCGGTTTCGCTGCGCGGCCAGTTTCGCAGATGCAGCCGGTTAGCTGCGCACACAGTTGCGCAGACGCAACAGATTTCGCTAAGCAGACCCAGCTGCTTTTTCTGCGCAGCCAGTTTGGAAGATGCAGTTGGTTTAGCTGTGCAGCCAGTTCTGCAGACGTAGCCAGTTTCTCTGCTGCTGCAGCCTGTTCTGTAGACGCAGCTGATTTCTCTGCATAGTCGGTTTTGCAGACGCAGCTGATTGCAGAGATGCAGCTCGTTCCGCAGACGCTTTAGCTGCGTAGCTGGTTGCGCAGACCCAATCGGTTTCGCTGCGCGGCCAGTTTCGCAGATGGAGCCGGTTAGCTGCGCACACAGTTGCGCAGACGCAACAGATTTCGCTAAGCAGACCCAGCTGCTTTTTCTGCGCAGCCAGTTTGGAAGATGCAGTTGGTTTAGCTGTGCAGCCAGTTTGCAGATGTAGCCAGTTTCACAGACCCAGCCAGTTAAGCTGCGCAGCCTGTTCTGTAGACGCAGCTGATTTCTCTGCATAGTCGGTTTTGCAGACGCAGCTGATTGCAGAGATGCAGTTCGTTCCGCAGACGCTTTAGCTGCGTAGCTGGTTGCGCAGACCCAATCGGTTTCGCTGCGCGGCCAGTTTCGCAGATGCAGCCGGTTAGCTGCGCACACAGTTGCGCAGACGCAACAGATTTCGCTAAGCAGACCCAGCTGCTTTTTCTGCGCAGCCAGTTTGGAAGATGCAGTTGGTTTAGCTGTGCAGCCAGTTCTGCAGACGTAGCCAGTTTCGCTGCGCAGCCTTTTCCGTAGTCGCAGCTGGTTTCTCTGCACAGCCGGTTTTGCAGACTCAGCTGATAGCACAGATGCAGCTCGTTCCGCAGATGCTTTTGCTGCGCAGCTGGTTGCGCAGACCCAACCGGTTTCGCTGCGTAGCAGGTTTCGCTGCGCGGCCAGTCTCGCAGAAGCAGCCGGTTAGCTTGCAGTTGGTTTAGCTGTGCAGCCAGTTCTGCAGACGTAGCCAGTTTCACAGACCCAGCCAGTTAAGCTGCGCAGCCTGTTCTGTAGACGCAGCTGATTTCTCTGCATAGTCGGTTTTGCAGACTCAGCTGATTGCAGAGATGCAGTTCGTTCCGCAGACGCTTTAGCTGCGTAGCTGGTTGCGCAGACCCAATCGGTTTCGCTGCGCGGCCAGTTTCGCAGATGCAGCCGGTTAGCTGCGCACACAGTTGCGCAGACGCAACAGATTTCGCTAAGCAGACCCAGCTGCTTTTTCTGCGCAGCCAGTTTGGAAGATGCAGTTGGTTTAGCTGTGCAGCCAGTTCTGCAGACGTAGCCAGTTTCACAGACAGCCAGTTTCGCTGCGCAGCCTGTTCTGTAGACGCAGCTGATTTCTCTGCATAGTCGGTTTTGCAGACTCAGCTGATTGCAGAGATGCAGTTCGTTCCGCAGACGCTTTAGCTGCGTAGCTGGTTGCGCAGACCCAATCGGTTTCGCTGCGCGGCCAGTTTCGCAGATGCAGCCGGTTAGCTGCGCACACAGTTGCGCAGTTTCGCGCAGACCCAGCAGCCAGTTTGGAAGATGCAGATGTGCAGCCAGTTCTGCAGACAGACTCAGCTGAGCACAGATGCAGCTTTTTTTGCTGCGAAGCTGGTTGCGCAGACCCAACCGGTTTCGCTGCGTAGCAGGTTTCGCTGCGCGGCCAGTCTCGCAGAAGCAGCCGGTTAGCTTGCAGTTGGTTTAGCTGTGCAGCCAGTTCTGCAGACGTAGCCAGTTTCACAGACCCAGCCAGTTAAGCTGCGCAGCCTGTTCTGTAGACGCAGCTGATTTCTCTGCATAGTCGGTTTTGCAGACGCAGCTGATTGCAGAGATGCAGTTCGTTCCGCAGACGCTTTAGCTGCGTAGCTGGTTGCGCAGACCCAATCGGTTTCGCTGCGCGGCCAGTTTCGCAGATGCAGCCGGTTAGCTGCGCACACAGTTGCGCAGACGCAACAGATTTCGCTAAGCAGACCCAGCTGCTTTTTCTGCGCAGCCAGTTTGGAAGATGCAGTTGGTTTAGCTGTGCAGCCAGTTCTGCAGACGTAGCCAGTTTCACAGACCCAGCCAGTTAAGCTGCGCAGCCTGTTCTGTAGACGCAGCTGATTTCTCTGCATAGTCGGTTTTGCAGACGCAGCTGATTGCAGAGATGCAGTTCGTTCCGCAGACGCTTTAGCTGCGTAGTTGGTTGCGCAGACCCAATCGGTTTCGCTGCGCGGCCAGTTTCGCAGATGCAGCCGGTTAGCTGCGCACACAGTTGCGCAGACGCAACAGATTTCGCGCAGACCCAGCTGCTTTTTCTGCGCAGAGATGCAGTTGGTTTAGCTGTGCAGACGCAGACAGCCAGTTTCGCTGCGCAGCAGAGTCGCAGCTGGTTTCTCTGCACAGCCGGTTTTGCAGACTTTTTGGTTGCGCAGACCCAACCGGTTTCTGCGCAGCCAGTTTGGAAGATGCAGTTGGTTTAGCTGTGCAGCCAGTTCTGCAGACGTAGCCAGTTTCACAGACCCAGCCAGTTAAGCTGCGCAGCCTGTTCTGTAGACGCAGCTGATTTCTCTGCATAGTCGGTTTTGCAGACTCAGCTGATTGCAGAGATGCAGTTCGTTCCGCAGACGCTTTAGCTGCGTAGCTGGTTGCGCAGACCCAATCGGTTTCGCTGCGCGGCCAGTTTCGCAGATGCAGCCGGTTAGCTGCGCACACAGTTGCGCAGACGCAACAGATTTCGCTAAGCAGACCCAGCTGCTTTTTCTGCGCAGCCAGTTTGGAAGATGCAGTTGGTTTAGCTGTGCAGCCAGTTCTGCAGACGTAGCCAGTTTCACAGACCCAGCCAGT
The DNA here is from genome assembly GCF_017654505.1 of Polyodon spathula. Lineage (NCBI taxonomy): Eukaryota > Metazoa > Chordata > Actinopteri > Acipenseriformes > Polyodontidae > Polyodon > Polyodon spathula. Next base: position 29,680 of record NW_024474587.1, read on the forward strand.
TAAGCTGCGCAGCCTGTTCTGTAGACGCAGCTGATTTCTCTGCATAGTCGGTTTTGCAGACGCAGCTGATTGCAGAGATGCAGTTCGTTCCGCAGACGCTTTAGCTGCGTAGCTGGTTGCGCAGACCCAATCGGTTTCGCTGCGCGGCCAGTTTCGCAGATGCAGCCGGTTAGCTGCGCACACAGTTGCGCAGACGCAACAGATTTCGCTAAGCAGACCCAGCTGCTTTTTCTGCGCAGCCAGTTTGGAAGATGCAGTTGGTTTAGCTGTGCAGCCAGTTCTGCAGACGTAGCCAGTTTCGCTGCGCAGCCTTTTCCGTAGTCGCAGCTGGTTTCTCTGCACAGCCGGTTTTGCAGACTCAGCTGATAGCACAGATGCAGCTCGTTCCGCAGATGCTTTTGCTGCGCAGCTGGTTGCGCAGACCCAACCGGTTTCGCTGCGTAGCAGGTTTCGCTGCGCGGCCAGTCTCGCAGAAGCAGCCGGTTAGCTTGCAGTTGGTTTAGCTGTGCAGCCAGTTCTGCAGACGTAGCCAGTTTCACAGACCCAGCCAGTTAAGCTGCGCAGCATATTCTGTAGACGCAGCTGATTTCTCTGCATAGTAGGTTTTGCAGACTCAGCTGATTGCAGAGATGCAGTTCGTTCCGCAGACGCTTTAGCTGCGTAGTTGGTTGCGCAGACCCAATCGGTTTCGCTGCGCGGCCAGTTTCGCAGATGGAGCCGGTTAGCTGCGCACACAGTTGCGCAGACGCAACAGATTTCGCTAAGCAGACCCAGCTGCTTTTTCTGCGCAGCCAGTTTGGAAGATGCAGTTGGTTTAGCTGTGCAGCCAGTTCTGCAGACGTAGCCAGTTTCGCTGCGCAGCCTTTTCCGTAGTCGACAGCTGGTTTCTCTGCACAGCCGGTTTTGCAGACGCTGATTTGCAGCTCGTTCCGCAGATGCTTTTGCTGCGCAGCTGGTTGCGCAGACCCAGCTGATTTCTCTGCACAGTCGGTTTTGCAGACGCAGCCAGTTTCAGCAGATGCAGCCAGTTCTGTAGTTGCCGCAGCCGCAGCATGCAGACGCAGTTGCTTTAGCTGCGTAGTTGGTTGCGCAGACCCAATCGGTTTCGCTGCGCGGCCAGTTTCGCAGATGCAGCCGGTTAGCTGCGCACACAGTTGCGCAGACGCAACAGATTTCGCTAAGCAGACCCAGCTGCTTTTTCTGCGCAGCCAGTTTGGAAGATGCAGTTGGTTTAGCTGTGCAGCCAGTTCTGCAGACGTAGCCAGTTTCACAGACCCAGCCAGTTAAGCTGCGCAGCCTGTTCTGTAGACGCAGCTGATTTCTCTGCATAGTCGGTTTTGCAGACGCAGCTGATTGCAGAGATGCAGTTCGTTCCGCAGACGCTTTAGCTGCGTAGCTGGTTGCGCAGACCCAATCGGTTTCGCTGCGCGGCCAGTTTCGCAGATGGAGCCGGTTAGCTGCGCACACAGTTGCTGCAGCCAGTTCTGCAGACAGATTTCGCCAGTTCTGCAGACGTAGCCAGTTTCTCTGCAGCCTGTTCCGTAGACGCAGCTGATTGCTGCTTTTTCTGACGCGGCCAGTCTCGCAGAAGCAGCCGGTTAGCTTGCAGTTGGTTTAGCTGTGCAGCCAGTTCTGCAGACGTAGCCAGTTTCACAGACCCAGCCAGTTAAGCTGCGCAGCCTGTTCTGTAGACGCAGCTGATTTCTCTGCATAGTCGGTTTTGCATATGCAGCTGATTGCAGAGATGCAGTTTGTTCCACAGATGCTTTATCTGCGTAGCTGGTTGCGCAGACCCAATCGGTTTTGCTGCGCGGCCAGTTTCGCAGATGCAGCCGGTTAGCTGCGCACACAGTTGCGCAGATGCAACAGATTTCGCTAAGCAGATCCAGCTGCTTTTTCTGCGCAGCCAGTTTGGAAGATGCAGTTGGTTTAGCTGTGCTGCCAGTTCTGCAGACGTAGCCAGTTTCACAGACCCAGCCAGTTAAGCTGCGCAGCCTGTTCTGTAGACGCAGCTGATTTCTCTGCATAGTAGGTTTTGCAGACGCA
>NW_024474587.1:31735-32000 GCF_017654505.1 Polyodon spathula
GAGATGCAGCTCGTTCCGCAGATGCTTTTGCTGCGCAGCTGGTTGCGCAGACCCAACCGGTTTCGCTGAGTAGCAGGTTTCGCTACGCGGCCAGTCTCGCAGAAGCAGCCGGTTTGCTTGCAGTTGGTTTAGCTGTGCAGCCAGTTCTGCAGACGTAGCCAGTTTCACAGACAAAGCCAGTTAAGCTGCGCAGCCTGTTCTGTAGACGCAGCTGATTTCTCTGCATAGTCGGTTTTGCAGACGCAGCTGATTGCAGAGATGCAGC
>NW_024474588.1:0-10676 GCF_017654505.1 Polyodon spathula
TCGTTCCGCAGACGCTTTAGCTGCGTAGCTGGTTGCGCAGACCCAACCGGTTTCGCTTAGTAGCAGGTTTCGCTGCAGCCGGTTAGCGGCCAGTTTCTCAGAAGCAGCAGATTTAGCTAAGCAGACACAACTGGTTTTTCTGCGCAGCCAGTTTGGAAGATGCAGTTGGTTTAGCTGTGCAGCCAGTTCTGCAGACGTAGCCAGTTTCACAGACACAGCCAGTTAAGCTGCGCAGCCTGTTCTGTAGACGCAGCTGGTTTCTCTGCACAGCCGGTTTTGCAGACGCAGCTGGTTGCAGCTGTGCAGCCTGTTCCGCAGACGTAGCCTTTCGCTGCGCAGCCTGTTCTGTAGACGCAACCGGTTTCTCTGCATAGCCTGTTTTGCAGACTCAGCTGATTGCAGAAGATGCAGTTTGCAGCTTCAGACGCCACAGATGCGTATTAGCTTGCGCAGACCCTATCGGTTTCGCTGCGCGGCCAGTTTCACAGATGCAGCCAGATTTAGCTGCGCACACAGTTGCGCAGACGCAACAGATTTCGCTAAAGCAGACCCAGCTGCTTTTTCTGCGCAGCCGGTTTGGAAGATGCAGTTGGTTTTAGCTTTGCGCCAGTTCTGTCGGACGACGATAGACCAGTTCGCTGAGCATCCTTTCCGTAACGCCAGTGGTTTGTCTTCTTCTTCACAGCCGTTTCGCAGGACTCACAAGTGACAGATGCAGCTCTTGCCACAGACTGCATTATCTGCGAGCGGTTGCGGCTTAACCCAACTCGTTTCGCGAAGCGATTCGTCCTGCGTCCCAACCGGTTTTCGGCTGCGTATCAGGTTTACGCTGCGCGAGCCAGTCGGGTCCGGGCAGAAGAAATCCCCTGATTCCATGCGCGTCGGTCGCGAACTTCTAATTCAATAACATCGATCAACGTCGGATCAAGTCGTCTGTCGTATTCGGTCAAGCGCCCTGTGTCGGTTTTCTGCGCGCGCGTTTGACAAGCATCTGCAGGTGGACCAAAGAGATTCGCCAGTTCGCGGAACCAACCAGCGACCTACAGAACGAAGACAGGTCTGCGGGCTGTTTTCTCTGCACAGCCGGTTTTTTGCAGACTCAGCTGATAGCACAGGTGCAGCTCGTTCGCAGATGCTTTTGCTGAGCAGCTGGTTGCGCAACGCATTATTGGATTAATTTAGTTTATATTATGATTCGTTCCACAGGAACGAGAGGAGGCCATTCGGCTTATCTTGCTCGTTTGGTTGTTAGTAGTTTATTGATCCCAAAATCTCATCAAGCAGCTTCTTGAAGGATCCCAGGGTGTCAGCTTCAACAACATTACTGGGGAGTTGATTCCAGACCCTCACAATTCTCTGTGTAAAAAAGTGCCTCCTATTTTCTGTTCTGAATGCCCCTTTGTCTAAACTCCATTTGTGACCCCTGGTCCTTGTTTCTTTTTTCAGGCTGAAAAAGTCCCTTGGGTCGACACTGTCAATACCTTTTAGAATTTTGAATGCTTGAATTAGGTCGCCACGTAGTCTTCTTTGTTCAAGACTGAACAGATTCAATTCTTTTAGCCTGTCTGCATATGACATGCCTTTTAAGCCCGGAATAATTCTGGTCGCTCTTCTTTGCACTCTTTCTAGAGCAGCAATATCTTTTTTATAGCGAGGTGACCAGAACTGCACACAATATTCAAGATGAGGTCTTACTAATGCATTGTACAGTTTTAACATTACTTCCCTTGATTTAAATTCAACACTTTTCACAATGTATCCGAGCATCTTGTTAGCCTTTTTTATAGCTTCCCCACATTGTCTAGATGAAGACATTTCTGAGTCAACAAAAACTCCTAGGTCTTTTTCATAGATTCTTCTCCAATTTCAGTATCTCCCATATGATATTTATAATGTACATTTTTCTTTCCTGCGTGCAGTACCTTACACTTTTCTCTATTAAATGTCATTTGCCATGTGTCTGCCCAGTTCTGAATCTTGTCTAGATCATTTTGAATGACCTTTGCTGCTGCAAACAGTGTTTGCCACTCCTTCTAGGTTTTGTGTCGTCTGCAAATCTTAACAAACTTGCTTACTATACCAGAATCTACGGTCATTAATGTAGGACTTTAGGAATAGCAGAGGAAACCTAATACTGATCCATATGATACACCGCTGGTTGCAATTATCCATTATTGTTGTTGCATCCTCAAAAAAATCAAGCAGTTTTAGACACATTCTCCATTTCATAAAACCATGCTGACTAATCTCCCAGTACCCTGTTTCATATCAGAACCAATTGGTTCAGCTTTGATATTTTCCATAGTTTTGCATATAATGCAGCCGGTTATGGTCTGCAGTTACAGATGCAAAAGTTTCGCTTCCCTGCTTGTGATTGGTATTAGCATGCAATTTTCCAGTCTGCGCATCCTGTTCAAAAGACTGCAGTTGATTTATCTGTGCAGATCTCGGTTTTGCAAATTACTTCAGCTGATTTTGAGTACTAATGGCAGCCTGTTCCGTAGAGGTAGCTTGTTTCTCTTTTTAGCTGGTTGTCGCAGACACCGCTGCCTCGGCATATGATGCAGAAGTCCAGCTAAAATTGTCTGTAGCAACAGGTCAGCATGTGGTGCTCGACGCGGAAGTCAACGCGTCTGGTGTTGACTGCTCGTAACTTTCGAAGATCGGTCTGTGTGTCAGATTTGCGCACTGTAAAAGACGCTAGCGGTCGTTTACCTTCTACGTTCCAGTTTGGAAATCGACAGTTGGTTTCTGTCAGCCATGTCTGCATCGGTGCCAGTTCCTGCGCTGTGTCTGATCCTAAACGCATCGTTTCTGACATCTCTGACACAATCGTATCTTCGTCAGACCAAGGATTGATAGGAGGCCAGTTGTCTTCTCCGTCGACATACAAAAGAATTTTTTAACGCTCTGTAAAGTGCTTTTTTTTTCGCTGAATATTTTTTTTAAATTGTATCTATTAAATCATTTTGGCAATTTGCTCCACACGTCCTCGAGAAACAAGCCAAAGCGGACAACTAGTGAAGCTCGTCTACATGCGCAGAAAACCAAGTGGTTGATGCAATTGTTTAGCTGTTGCACCATTCTCAGCGTAGCCATTTTGTAGCGACACACCAGTTAAAGCTGCGTCGGTCAAACGTATCTATTGGGGTTCAGACCAGATCACACTTCGCAGTCTAACGTCCTGCTCGGATTCAGCTCGTGTCCGCCAGTCGGCCTTTAGCTGCGTACTCGTGCGCAGGAACCAAGAGACGTTTTGCTAAAGCGTCTGCGTTCGACTATACTCAGAAGCCGGTCGATCGCACAAAAACAGTTGCGGAAATCGCAACAGATTTCGCTCAACAACCCAGCTGCTTTTTCCTGCGCGAGCGACGTACCGGAAGAGAATTCAAGTCTGACGTAGCGGTGGCAACCAGACTTCAGATGTGGAACGCATCTGGCGGTGGTCAAAGCAGCTCGTTTCGGTGCCACAGCCTGTTCGTAGACAAAAAGCCAGCAGTGCTCACCGTCTGAATCTGGTGGTATATAGCATGCTCCTATTATTATGCTTTTTGAATTTTTGTCTGTTATTCTGACCCTTATTGTTGCGGTTTTATTTTCTTTGTTCCTGGTCACCACCTGTGCTTCAGGACTGTTTCTTATCTATAGCGCTACCCCTCCTCCTCCTTCTGTCCTGAAAAAACGCGCGCCCACAGATGTTCCGTTCAGCACTGACACAGCCAATCATACGTGCGTCACGTCCATCTGCTCCAGTCTATCCTCGTCTCGGTCGAGTTCAGCTAGACGCAACGGCTACTTCTCCTGTCCGTCAACACAAGCTGCGAGTCACTGTCTGGAGTAGCATTGCGTGTCTGCATCTTTTTTGCAAGATGCATTAGACAAATACAAAATGCTTTAATCTGCGAAGCTTACGATGTTCGCCGACCACAAGCTTTTCTGTGCGACTTGGTTCGGCTGAATGGACCAGTCCCTCCAGATGCTTTACCTGCGTTTTTTATGTTGTCCCTATCACCCAGACAACCAAGTTTCGCTAAGCGGCCATTTTCGTAGCTTATGCAGACAGTTAGCTGCGCTAGACAGTTTTGGAGATGCAACTTAGATTTCGTTAAGCAGATTCAAGCTGCTTTTTCTGTGCAGCCTTGTTTGGATGCGATTCCCTTGGTTTAGCTGTTGCATCCCAGTTCCTGCAGACGTAGCCAGTATCACTGCGCAGCCTTTTCCTTAGTACGCAGCTTGTTTCTCTGCACAGTCAGTTTCGCAGACGCAGTCCTGATTGTAGAGATGATCCAATGATCCGATAGGAAGCCTTCCCTGTGCACCACGTCTTCAACCAGAACCAATGATTTATTATTTGCAGCTGTCCATATGGTCCTTTGCAAGATGCAGGTAGTATACCAGAAAAATACCACAGTTTTGGTTTTCTCTTTCAATTTCGCTTCCAGACTCTCAGCTGGTTTTTCTGATTTTGGCCTGTTTAGAAGAATGCAGTTGGTTTAGATGTTCGCCTGTACCGTCTGATCAAATCCAAATTGCTTTATTCTCTTCGTCAGCACTTGATTCTGTGACCTCGTCCAACAACTGTAGTCAACTCAAACCAAAAACGTCAACCAATCTTCCACTCATATGCACGCGTCAAAACACCAGGATCTCTTTTGCTTTCTAGGTGGGTTGCGCAACCAAACTCAGATTTCGCTGCGCGGGCCGTTACGCCAGATCTCACCGCTATCTTCATATACTGCATAAGATTCGCTAAGGCAACCAAAATCTTTTTGTCGTAACTCAGTTTCAAGATCAGTAGGTTTAGCTATGCAGCCCGTTGTCTGACAGACGTAACCATGTTCACAACTATCGCCAGTTAAGCTGCGCACCTGTTCTGTAACGCAAAGGTTTTCTTTCACAGCCGGTTTCGCAATAAGCATCTGATTTCGTCTTCTGCAGACTCTTCCGATACGAGCAAAGGGTGTCTGCGTATAAACTCGTTGTACCATCGACCAAATCGCGTCTGCTGTAGCGGAAAACGACGCAGGGCCGGTCGTTTAGCTGCGCATACAGGCGGCCAGACTCGACTTATGTCGTGGTGCACACCCTGCTGTCCTTTCCCACATCAAGCGGGTGTCACAGTTTAGCTGTGCAGCCAGTTCATGTAGACGTAGCCAGTTTCACAGACCCAGTTTAGTTAATCTGCGCAGCCTGTTGCTGTAGACGCAGATGATTTCTCTGCATAGTAGGTTTTGCAGACTCAGCTGATTGCACAGATGCAGCTGGTTCCACAGACGATTTAGCTGCGTAGCTGGTTGCGCGGACCCAATCAGGGTTTCAAAACTGCGCGGCCAGTTTCTCAGATGCAGCTTGGTTAGCTGCGCACACAGTTGCGCAGACGCAACAGATTTCTGCATAAGCAGACCCAGCTGCATTTTTTTTCTGCTTCAGCCAGTTTGGAAGATGCAGTTGGTTTAGCTGTGCAGCCAGTTTCTGCAGACGTTAGCTGCGCAGTTTCTCTGCGCTCTGCACAGCCGGTTCCGTAGACGCAGCTGACAGCACAGATCTCTGCAGACCCAGCCGCAGGTCTGGTTGCGCAGGGATACCAACAGTTCGCTATGTAGCAGTTTTGCTGCTGGACGGGGCCATTTCGCTAAGGCGCCGGTTAAAGGCTCACACAGTTCGCGCAGAATCACCAGATTTCTGATAATCAACCCACGGTGTTTACACTGGTGCACCCGTGGAAGATGTGCAGTTGTGGTTAGCTGTGGCAGCCCATTCCTGCAGACACAGCCAGGTTGCCAAAGCAGTCTACGTCGTAGACTACAACGTGTTTCTCCTGCATTGCAATTTCGCAGACTCAGGCGAGAGCACAGATGCAGCTCTCCCGCAGATACTTTCGACTGCGCAGTGGTGTGGCAGTTAGCTCCGGGTCCGAGTAGCCGGGATCCAGCTCGCAGACAACACCGGTAGCTTGCAGTCGGTTTAGCTGTAGCGGTCAGCCACGTTTGCAGCTAAGCCAGTGTTCGCACAAGGCCAGTGAGAGCTGCGCAGCATGTTCGGTAGACGCAGTGGAGGTTGTGTCGTCTCCAACAGCCGTGTCCCAGACGCCAGCGATGGCAACAGATGCAGCTCTTTCCGCCGCGACCTTTAGCTGCGCCAGCTGTTGCGTCAGACACAACCGGTTTCGCCGTGTAGGCAGGTTTTGGCTGCGCGTCCATATTCGCAGAGCAGCGCGTTTAGCTTCAAACAGTTGCGCAAACGCAACAGATTTCGGTGTGCAGACCCAGCTGGTTTTTATGCGCAGCCAGTTTGGAAGATGCAGTTGGTTTAGCTGTGCAGCCAGTTCTGCAGAAGTAGCCAGTTTCGCAGATCCAGCCAGTTAAGCTGTGCAGCCTGTTCTGTAGACGCAGCTGGTTTCTCTGCACAGCCGGTTTCGCAGACGCAGCTGATTGCACAGATGCAGTTCGTTCCACAGACGCTTTAGCTGCGCAGCTGGTTGCGCAGACCCAACCGGTTTCGATGCGTAGCAGGTTTCGCTGCGCGGCCAGTCTCGCAGAAGCAGCCGGTTAGCTTGCAGTTGGTTTAGCTGTGCAGCCAGTTCTGCAGACGTAGCCAGTTTCACAGACCCAGCCAGTTTCGCTGCGCAGCCTGTTCTGTAGACGCAGTTGATCTCTCTGCACAGTCGGTTTCTCAGACGCAGCTGATTGCAGAGATTCAGATCGTTCCGCAGATGCTTTAGCTGCGCAGCTGGTTGCGCATACCCAATTGGTTTCGCTAAGCGGCCAGATTGGCTTATGCAGCCGGTTAGCTGCGCACACAGTTGTTCAGACGCAACAGATTTCAGTGTGCAGACCCAGCTGGTTTTTCTGCGCAGCCAGTTTGGAAGATGCAGTTGGTTTAGCTGTGCAGCCAGTTCAGCAGACGTAGCCAGTGTCGCAGACCCAGCCAGTTAAGCTGCGCAGCCTGTTCTGTAGACGAAGTTGATTTCTCTGCATAGTCGGTTTCGAAGACGCAGCTGATTGCAGAGATGCAGATCATTCCGCAGACGATTTATCTGTGCAGCTGGTTGCCCAGACCCAATCGGTCTCACTGCGCGGCCAGTTTTGCAGATGTAGCCAGTTAGCTGCGCACACAGTTGAGCAGACGCAACAGATTTCGCGGCGCAGACCCAGCTGGATTTTCTGTGCAGCCAGTTTGGAAGATGCAGTTGGTTTAGCTGTGCAGCCAGTTCTGCAGACATAGCCAGTTTCTCAGACACAGAAAGTTTAACTGCGCAGCCTGTTCCGTAGACACAGCTGGTTTCTCTGCACAGCCGGTTTCGCAGACTCAGCTGATAGCACAGATGCAGCTCGTTCTGGAGATGCTTTTGCTGCGCAGCTGGTTGCGCAGACGCAACCGGTTTCACTGCGTAGCAGGTTTCGCTGTGCGGCCAGTTTCGCAGAAGCAGCCGGTTAGCTTGCCGTTAGTTTAGCTGTGCAGCCAGTTCTGCAGACGTAGCCAGTTTCACAGACCCAGCTACATCTGAAAAACTGGCCGTGCAGCGAAACCGATTGGGTCTGCGCAACCAGCTGCGCAGCTAAAGCATCTGAGAGTGATGGGGACGAATATAATATTTGTGGGTATACACTGTATAGGAAAGACAGGCAGGACAGAAGAGGAGGAGGGGTAGCGCTATACATAAGAAACAGTCTTGAAGTCCAGGTGTTAAACCTGGACAAAGAAAATAAAACCGAATCAATATGGGTCAGAATAACAGACAAAAATTCAAAAGGCATAATAATAGGAGCATGCTATAGACCGCCAGATTCAGATGGTGAGCACAATATTCTGTTATACAATGACATTAGAAATGTGTGTAGCAAAGGAGAAGCCATACTAATGGGGGATTTCAACTTCCCCCAAATAAAATGGGAAAACCCGGTGGGTAGCGCGAAGGATGAAATAGAAATGGTGGAAATGACAAATGACTGCTTCCTAACACAATTTGTCAAGGCACCCACTAGAGAGGAGGCATGCCTTGATTTAGTCTTTTCAAATAACGAGATAGAATAACTAAAACAGAGGTCAGAGAACCACTGGCAAACTCAGACCACAACATGGTCTCATTTGAAGTGTTTTTTAAATCCCCAAAATTAAAGACTAAAGCTAAGGTTTACAATTTTAGAAAAGCAAACTATGAAGGTATGAAACAGAGACTAACAGAAGTAGATTGGAGTAAAATAGAGAAAACACCCACAGAAGAAGGATGGCTGTTCTTCAAAAATGTAGTACTAGAGGCGCAAAACAATTACATCCCTAAAGTAGACAAATCTAAATGTAAAACTAAATTGCCAAAATGGTTTAATAGATCAATTAAAAAAAATATTCAGCGAAAAAAGGCACTTTACAGAGCATTAAAAAAGGACCAAAAAGAAAGTACGCAGAAAGAGTACACAGAACTGCAAACGCAAGTCAAAAAGGAAGTTAGAAAGGCCAAGAGAGAAATAGAAATGAACATTGCTAAGGGAGCTAAAACCAATTCCAAAATGTTTTTCCAATATTACAACAGCAAGAGAACATTCAAAGAGGAGATTAAATGTTTAAGAGATACAAATGGCAAAATTGTAGATGAAGAAAAAAAAATAGCAAATATGTTAAATGATTACTTTTCACAAGTTTTTACAAAGGAAGATACTGACAACATGCCCCACATGTCATCCAGTTCCTATCCAGTTTTAAATAACTTTAGCATAACTGAGGCAGAAGTGTTAAAGGGACTAGGAGCTCTTAAAATAAACAAATCCCCTGGGCCGGATGAGATCCTCCCAGTAGTACTCAAAGAAATGAAAGAAGTAATTTACAAACCGCTAACCAAGATCATGCAGCAGTCTCTTGACACAGGGGTGGTACCGACAGACTGGAAAATTGCAAACGTAATACCGATCCACAAAAAGGGAAACAAAACTGAACCAGGTAACTACAGACCAGTAAGCCTGACTTCTATTATATGCAAACTTATGGAAACTATAATAAGATCCAAAATGGAAAATTACCTATATGGTAACAGGGTACTGGGAGACAGTCAACATGGTTTTAGGAAAGGGAGATCGTGTCTAACTAACTTGCTTGATTTTTTTGAGGATGCAACATCGATAATGGATAATTGCAAAGCATATGACATGGTTTATTTAGATTTCCAGAAAGCTTTTGACAAAGTCCCGCACAAAAGATTAATTCTCAAACTGAACGCAGTTGGGATTCAAGGAAACACATGTACATGGATTAGGGAGTGGTTAACATGTAGAAAACAGAAAGTACTGATTAGAGGAAAAACCTCAGAATGGAGTGTGGTAACCAGTGGTGTACCACAGGGATCAGTATTAGGTCCTCTGCTATTCCTAATCTACATTAATGATTTAGATTCTGGTATAGTAAGCAAACTTGTTAAATTTGCAGACGACACTAAAGTAGGAGGAGTGGCAAACACTGTTGCAGCAGCAAAGGTCATTCAAAATGATCTAGACAAGATTCAGAACTGGGCAGACACATGGCAAATGACATTTAATAGAGAAAAGTGTAAGGTACTGCACGCAGGAAATAAAAATGTACATTATAAATATCATATGGGAGATATTGAAATTGGAGAAGGAATCTATGAAAAAGACCTAGGAGTTTTTGTTGACTCAGAAATGTCTTCATCTAGGCAATGTGGGGAAGCTATAAAAAAAGGCTAACAAGATGCTCGGATACATTGTGAAAAGTGTTGAATTTAAATCAAGGGAAGTAATGTTAAAACTGTACAATGCACTTGTAAGACCTCATCTTGAATATTGTGTGCAGTTCTGGTCACCTCGCTATAAAAAAGTTATTGCTGCTCTAGAAAGAGTGCAAAGAAGAGCGACCAGAATTATTCCGGGCTTAAAAGGCATGTCATATGCAGACAGGCTAAAAGAATTGAATCTGTTCAGTCTTGAACAAAGAAGACTACGTGGCGACCTAATTCAAGCATTCAGAATTCTAAAAGGTATTGACAGTGTCGACCCAAGGGACTTTTTCAGCCTGAAGAAAGAAACAAGGACCAGGGGTCACAAATGGAGTTTAGAAAAAGGGGCATTCAGAACAGAAAATAGGAGACACTTTTTTACACAGAGAATTGTGAGGGTCTGGAATCAACTCCCCAGTAATGTTGTTGAAGCTGACACCCTGGGATCCTTCAAGAAGCTGCTTGATGAGATTTTGGGATCAATAAGCTACTAACAACCAAACGAGCAAGATGGGCCGAATGGCCTCCTCTCGTTTGTAAACTTTCTTATGTTCTTATGTTCTTATGTTCTTAGTTAAGCTGCGCAGCCTTTTCTGTAGACGCAGCTGATTTCTCTGCACAGTCGGTTTCGCAGACGGAGCTGATTACAGAGATGCAGATCGTTCCACAGACACTTTAGCTGAGCAGCTGGTTGCACAGACCCAATCGGTTTCGTTGCGCGGCCAGATTGGCTTATTAAGCCGGTTAGCTGCGCACACAGTTGCGCAGACGCAACAGATTTCGCTAAGCAGACCCAGCTGCTTTTTCTGCGCAGCCAGTTTGGAAGATGCAGTTGGTTTAGCTGTGCAGCCAGTTCTGCAGACGTAGCCAGTTTCGCAGACACAGCCAGTTTAGCTGCGCAGCCTGTTCTGTAGACGCAGTTGGTTTCTCTGCACAGCCGGTTTCGCAGACG
>NW_024474589.1:0-4000 GCF_017654505.1 Polyodon spathula
CAGCTGATTGCACAGATGCAGCTCGTTCCGCAGACGCTTTAGCTGCGCAGCTGGTTGAGCAGACCCAACCGGTTTCGCTGCGCAGTATGTCTCGCTGCACGGCCAGTTTCGCAGATGCAGACGAAGCCCATTAAGACTTAGCAATTTTCGCAGACGCAGATGTTTCGCGGTGCAGACCCAGCCGGATTTGATGCACAGCCGGTATATCTGCACATATGGTTGAGCAGTCCCAACCGGTTTCACTGCACAGCAGGTTTCACTGCGCGGCCAGTTTCGCAGCGCAGCTGGTTAGCAGACGCAGCTGGTTTCGCTGCACAGCCGGTTTCGCAGACACAGCTGATTGCAGAGATGCAGCTCGTTCCACAGACGATTTAGCTGCGCAGCTGGTTGCGCAGACCCAATCGGTTTCGCTGCGCGGCCAGTTTCGCAGATGCAGCCGGTTAGCTGCGCACACAGTTGCGCAGACGGAACAGATTTCGGTGCGCAGACCGAGCTGGTTTTTCTGCGCAGCCAGTTTGGAAGATGCAGTTGGTTTAGCTGTGCAGCCAGTTCTGCAGACGTAGCCAGTTTCGCAGACACAGCCAGTTTAGCTGCGCAGCCTGTTCCGTAGACGCAGCTGGTTTCTCTGCACAGCCGGTTTCGCAGACGCAGCTGATTGCACAGATGCAGCTCGTTCCGCAGACGCTTTAGCTGCGCAGCTGGTTGCGCAGACCCAACCGGTTTCGCTGCGTAGCAGGTTTCGCTGCGCGGCCAGTTTCGCAGATGCAGCCGGTTAGCTGCGCAGACGGTTGCGCAGACGAAGCCGATTACGACACAGCAATTTTCGCAGACGCAGATGGTTTCGCTTTGCATTCCCAACCGGTTTCACTGCACAGCAGGTTTCACTGCGCGGCCAGTTTCACCGATGCAGCCAGTTTCGCTGTGCAGCCGGTTAGCAGAGGCAGCTTGTTTCGCTGCAAAGCTGGTTTCACAGACACAGCCGGTTTTGCTGCACAACCATTTTTGCAGATGCACCTGGTTTCACTGCGCAGATGCAAGCATTTTCACAGAAGCAGATCTTTTCACTGTGAAGCCGGTTTCGCAGACGCAGCCTTTTTCGCTGCGTAGATGAAGCCATTTTCACCGACGCAGCTGGTTTTGCTGTGCAGACACAGCAATTTTCGCAGATGCAGATGGTTTCGCTGCGCAGATGCGTCTACGCTCTACAAAAAGCGACGCGTCTACGACTGGGTAAAGTGTCCTCGTCTACCAAATCGACCCGCCGACAAACGCGTCTGCGTCGGCCAAGCGACACGTCCTCTAAAGTGACGCGCCCGGCCAAAGTGTCCTTGTCGGCCAATCGACGTGTTAGTCTACGTTGTTTGCATCGACCAAAGCGACGCGTCGTCCACAAGAGACACGTCGGCCAAAGTGTCTACTTCGGTCAAATTTACTCGTCGGTAAAGTCGGTTTCGCTGCGTCAGCCAAAGCGACGCAGCCTTTTTTGCGTGTGCGTCGGAAAACGCAGACGCAGCCGGTTTCGCTGTGCTACGGAGCCAAAGCGACACGTCAGCCTCGGTAAATGCGTCTGCGCATCGGCCAAAGTTGCGCGTATGGTTCGTTCGACCAAAATGCAGCCGGTCGCAAACGTGTCTACGTCTGTTTTACGTCTACGTCAGTACCAAATAGACACGTCGCGCAGACGCGTCTGGGTTAGCCAAAAGCGTGCACCGGCGCAACGCGTCTGCGTCGGCAAATCGCGCGTCGGTCAACGCGTCTACGACGGCCAAGCCGACGCGTCGGCCAAAGAGTCTGCGTTCAACCAACACAACGCGTCGGGCAATCGTTTTGCAAACGCATCCGGTTTCTCTGCGCAGCTGGTTTTGCAAACTCAGCCTTTTTCCCTGCGCAGCCAGTTTAGCTGCATGGACGCAGCAATTTTTGCAGACCCAGCAGGTTTTGCTGCTCAGCTGGTTTCACATTCACAGCCAGTTTAGCTGTGCAGCCTGTTTCGCTGTCCAGCCGGTTTCGCAGACACAGCTGGTTGCACAGACGCTGCCGGTTCCGCAAACGCAGTCGGTTTAGTTGCGCAGACCCAACCGTTTTTGGTGCGCCGCAGGTTTTGATGAGCGGCCAGTTTCGCAGACGCAGCCGGTTTCGCTGCACTGCCAGTTGCGCAGTCGCAGACGGTTCATTTGCTCAGACCCAACTGGTTTCACTGCACAGCAGGTTTCACTGCGCAACAGGTTTCACTGTGCGGCCGGTTTCACAGATGCAGCCCGTTAGCAAATGCATCCAGTTTCACTGCGCAGGTGCAGCAGGTTTTGCAGGCGCAGCTGGTTTCGCCAATGTAGCCTTTTTCACTGCACGGTTTCGCAGACAGAGCCGGATATCTTCACAGCCGGTTGCGTAGACACAGCCAGTTTCGCTTCGCAGCCGGTTTCTCAGACGCAGCTGGTTTTGTTGCGCAGCCCGTTAGCAAACGCATTCGGTTTCGCTGCGCAGATGCAGCAGGTTTGAGTGCGCAGCCGGTTTCACAAATGCAGCCATTTTCACTGCACAGCCAGTTTCGCAGACACAGCAAGTTTAGCTGTGCAGCCAGTTCTGCTGTGCAGCCAGATTCGCAGATGCAGCCAGTTAGCAGATGCAGCTGGTTTCACAGACACAGCAAGTTTAGCTGCGCGAACGGTTGTGCAGAGGCAGCCGGTTTATCTGCGTAGACGGTTGCGCAGACCCAACTGGTATCACTGTGCAGCAGGTTTCACTGCGCAGCCAGTTTCGCTGCGTGGCCGGTTTCGCAGATGCAGCCGGTTAGCTTCGCAGCCGGTTGCTCAGATGCAGCCAGTTTCACTGCGCATCCGGTTTCCCAGGCGCAGCCGGTTTTGTTGCGTAGCCCGTTAGCAGATGCATCTGGTTTCACTGCGCAGATGCAGCAGGTTTCGCAGACGCAGCCGGTTTCGTTGTGCAGCCGATTTCGCAAACGCAGCCTTTTTCGCTGCGCAGCCGGTTTAGCTGCATGGACGCAGCCATTTTTGCAGATGTATCCAGTTTCACTGCGCTGCCAGTTGCGCAGACGCAGATGGTTTATTTGCTCAGACCCAACTGGTTTCACTGTACAACAGGTTTCACTGTGCGGCTGGTTTCGCAGATGCAGCCGGTTAGCTATGCAGCTGCATCTGCGAAACCGGCCACACAGCGAAACCTGCTGTGCAGTGAAACCTTCTGCGTAGTGAAACCGACTGTGTCTGTGCAAACGGCTGCGCAGCTATACCGGCTCTGTCTGTGAAACCCGTCATGCAGCGATAGCAGCCATTTTTGCAGATGCAGCCAGTTAGCTGCGCAACCGGTAGCGCAGATACAGCCGGTTTCACAGCGCAGCCGGTGTCTCAGATGCAGCCAGTTTTGTTGCACAGCCCTTGAGCAAATGCATCCAGTTTCACTGCGCAGATGCAGCAGGTTTTGCAGGCGCAGCTGGTTTCTCAAACACAGCCTTTTTCGCTGCACGGCCAGTTTTGCAGACAGAGCCGGATAGCTTTGCAGCCGGTTGTGCAGACACAGCCAGTTTCGCTTCACAGCTGGTATCTCAGACGCAGACGGTTTTGTTGCGCAGCCCGTTAGCAAACGCATTTGGTTTCGCTGAGCAGATGCAGCAGGTTTTGCAGATCAGCAGGTTTCACCGTGCAACCGGTTTCGCACAGACAGACGGTTTTGCTGCGCAGCCGGTTTCGCAGACGCAGCCGGTTTCGCTGTGCAGATGCAGCCATTTTCGCAGACGAAGCTGGTTTCGCTGCGCAGACACAGCAAGTTTAACTGCGTGCATGGTTGCGCTTTGCAGACCCTGCCAGTTTCGCTGCGCAGCCGGTTTTGCAGACACAGCAAGTTTGGCTGCGCAGCCATTTGCGTAAACCCAGATGGTTTCTAAGAATCAGCTGGTTTAGCTGCGCAGCCGGTTGTGCAGACGCAACTGATTTCGCTGCGCAGCAGGTTTCGCTGTGCGGCAGGTTTCGTTGAGCGGCAGGTT
>NW_024474590.1:0-5000 GCF_017654505.1 Polyodon spathula
TCGCAGACGAACCGGTTAGCTGTGCAGCCGGTTGCACTGATGCAGCCTTTTTCGCTGCGCATCCGGTTTCACTGCGCAGACGCAGCAATTTTCTCAGACGCATCTGGTTTCGCTGAGCAGATGCAGCCGGTTTCGCAGACGCAGCCAGTTTCGCTGCGCAGCCGGTTTCGCAAACGCAGCCTTTTTCTCAGAGGCATTCAGTTTCGCTGCGCAGATGCAGCCATTTTTGCAGCTGCAGACGGTTTCGTTGTTTTGCAGCTGCAAAGACGGTCTTCGTTGTTCATCCGACGCGTCACTGCGGAACCGGTTTTGCAGACGCAGCCAGTTTCGCAATGCAGCTGGTTTCGATGCGTCTGCCGTTTCGCAGGTCACAGCCAGTTTAGCTGCGCAACCGGTTGCGCAGACCCAGCCGGTTTCACTGCACAGGCAGTTTGTCGCCAGTCACAACTGTCCTGCGTGCTACGGCAGCGTCTGGGGTTGGCCAGCCAAATGCGACGCGTTGCGCCAAAACGGTGACGCTGCGCAGTAGGTTTCACTGCGCGAGTCTGCGTCAGACCCAGCCAAGCTGCGGCAGCGCGTTCGGTGCAAGCACAGGCCGTTTCGCTGCGTCTGGTTAGCACAACCCGCGTTCGCGGGTCCAACGTGCGCGCGAAAGCTGTTTTTGCTACGCAGCTGGTTGAACAGACACAGCTGGTTTAGTTGCGCAGCCGGTTGCGCAGACCCAACCGGTTTCGCTGCGCAGTAGGTTTCACTGCGCGGCTAGTTTCGCAGACGCAGCCGGTTAGCTGCGCAGCCAGTTTTGCAAGCACAGCCGGTTTCTCTGCGCAGCTGGTTAGCAGACGCAGTTGGTTTAGCTGTGCAGCCGGTTTCGCAGACCCAACCAGTTTAGCTGTGCAGCCGGTTTCGCAGACCCAACCAGTTTAGCTGCGCAGCAGGTTTCACTGCGCGGCCGCTTTCGCAGATGCAGCCGTTTAACTATGCAGCCGGTTGGGCAGACGCAGCCAGTTTCACTGCACAGCCGGGTACGGAAACACAACCGGTTTCACAGACACAGCCGGTTTAGCTGCACAGCCGGTTTCGCATACACAGCCAGTGTCGATGAGCAGCTGGTTTCACAGACGCAGAATTTTTCACTGTGCAGCCATTTTCGCAGACGCAGCTGATTTTGTTGCGCAGACATAGCAATTTTAGTAGACGCAGATGGTTTCGCTGTGCAGACCCAGCCGGTTTCGCAGACGCAGCTGATTTCGTTGCGCAGACATAGCAATTTTCGCAGACGCAGATGGTTTCGCTGTGCAGCCGGGTTTATTTCAGTCATGTAGCACTATTCTGACTCTGGTCATGTAACTCGATTCGGACTCTGGTCATGTAGCACTATTCTGACTCTGGTCATGTAGCACTATTCTGACTCTGGTCATGTAGCACTATGCTGACTCTGGTCATGAAACAGAGACTAACAGAAGTAGATTGAAGTAAAATAGCAAAAACACCCACAGAAGGATGGTTCTTCTTCAAAAATGTAGTACTAGAGTCGCAAAACAATTACATTCCTAAGACAAATCTAAATGTAAAACTAAATTGCCAAAATGGTTTAATAGATCAATTAAAAAAAATATTCAGCGAAAAAAGGCACTTTACAGAGCATTAAAAAAGGACCAAAAAGAAAGTACGCAGAAAGAGTACACAGAACTGCAAACGCAAGTCAAAAAGGAAGTTAGAAAGGCCAAGAGAGAAATAGAAATAAACATTGCTAAGGAAGCTAAAACCAATTCCAAAATGTTTTTCCAATATTACAACAGCAAGAGAACATTCAAAGAGGAGATTAAATGTTTAAGAGATACAAATGGCAAAATCGTAGATGAAGAAAAAAAAATAGCAAATATGTTAAATGATTACTTTTCACAAGTTTTTACAAAGGAAGATACTGACAACATGCCCCACATGTCATCCAGTTCCTATCCAGTTTTAAATAACTTTAGCATAACTGAGGCAGAAGTGTTAAAGGGACTAGGAGCTCTTAAAATAAACAAATCCCCTGGGCCAAATGAGATCCTCCCAGTAGAACTCAAAGAAATGAAAGCAGTAATTTACAGACCGCTAACCAAGATCATGCAGCAGTCTCTTGACACAGGGGTGGTACCGACAGACTGGAAAATTGCAAACGTAATACCGATCCACAAAAAGGGAAACAAAACTGAACCAGGTAACTACAGACCAGTAAGCCTGACTTCTATTATATGCAAACTTATGGAAACTATAATAAGATCCAAAATGGAAAATTACCTATATGGTAACAGGGTCCTGGGAGACAGTCAACATGGTTTTAGGAAAGGGAGATCGTGTCTAACTAACTTGCTTGATTTTTTTGAGGATGCAACATCGATAATGGATAATTGCAAAGCATATGACATGGTTTATTTAGATTTCCAGAAAGCTTTTGACAAAGTCCCGCACAAAAGATTAATTCTCAAACTGAACGCAGTTGGGATTCAAGGAAACACATGTACATGGATTAGGGAGTGGTTAACATGTAGAAAACAGAAAGTACTGATTAGAGGAAAAACCTCAGAATGGAGTGTGGTAACAAGCGGTGTACCACAGGGATCAGTATTAGGTCCTCTGCTATTCCTAATCTACATTAATGATTTAGATTCTGGTATAGTAAGCAAACTTGTTAAATTTTCAGACGACACAAAAGTAGGAGGAGTGGCAAACAATGTTGCAGCAGCAAAGGTCATTCAAAATGATCTAGACAAGATTTAGAACTGGGCAGACACATGGCAAATGACATTTAATAGAGAAAAGTGTAAGGTACTGCATGCAGGAAATAAAAATGTACATTATAAATATCATATGGGAGATACTAAAATTGGAGAAGGAATCTATGAAAAAGACCTAGGAGTTTTTGTTGACTCAGAAATGTCTTCATCTAGACAATGTGGGGAAGCTATAAAAAAAGGCCAACAAGATGCTCGGATACATTGTGAAAAGTGTTGAATTTAAATCAAGGGAAGTAATGTTAAAACTGTACAGTGCACTAGTGAGACCTCATCTTGAATATTGTGTGCAGTTCTGGTCACCTCGCTATAAAAAAAAAAAGATATTGCTGCTCTAGAAAGAGTGCAAAGAAGAGCGACCAGAATTATTCCGGGCTTAAAAGGCATGTCATATGCAGACAAGCTAAAAGAATTGAATCTGTTCAGTCTTGAACAAAGAAGACTACGTGGCGACCTAATTCAAGCATTCAAAATTCTAAAAGGTATTGACAGTGTCGACCCAAGGGACTTTTTCAGCCTGAAAAAAGAAACAAGGACCAGGGGTCACAAATGGACATTAGACAAAGGGGCATTCAAAACAGAAAATAGGAGGCACTTTTTTACACAGAGAATTGTGAGGGTCTGGAATCAACTCCCCAGTAATGTTGTTGAAGCTGACACCCTGGGATCCTTCAAGAAGCTGCTTGATGAGATTTTGGGATCAATAAGCTACTAACAACCAAACGAGCAAGATGGGCCGAATGGCCTCCTCTCGTTTGTAAACTTTCTTATGTCTTTTTATGGTATTGGTAACCCCCCATTTGAAAATTTGTAAATTGGTCCGTGGTCCTTCAGACAAACAAACAGATTTCAGCTTTCCTTTTTTCTTAACTGGTGACGGGTTCATCTGTAGACACACCAAGCAGTTAGCACAATAATGTTCTACATCACTCTTCGAAAGGTTTGCGCACCGCGCAGAAGAGTGTGTGCGTCGCAAATGGCCGCTGTGCCGAAATTGTGCCAAGTTGCCATAATCGAAACATCCTTTTGCGCGTCACAATCCATTCTGCGCTGTGCAGAAATAAAATGTATGCATCGCGCAATATGGGGGGAGTGGCCGACAATATGCGTGATCCTGGTATATTCGAAGGTATGCGCCAAGCACAAAACCAGGTTTGTGACGCGCAGAATAAGGATTGTAAAAGGACTGCGTTAACTCCGCGCACACTACCATTCCAGCACTGACTACAAACCGTTGTTTTACTTATGTACCAACAATGAAACAGGGGTAGGATGCAGCTTACACCTACACGACATGTATTCTAATGTGAATGAATGCAAGGCACACCCGCCAATCGAGCAACCCCGACATAGGCGAAGATATTGCCTGAAATGGTGCACCGGCCCCGCACACACATGAGGAGCTCAGCACAAGAGCAATGTCGTGCTTCAGGTATCGTCTCGACTCATACTGTGGCCACATGCTGCATGGATGTCGTCTAGACTGGGCCAGAACAAACCAACGACTGCCAGTCATGCCTTCTCTGAGCAATTGGTCGTGTCTGAAGGTAGCTGAAGGTAGCAGGTGATACAGTGGGGATCACCCAGTCAGCCGTGTCCCGCCACCTCGACCGGTTCATAACCGCGTTGCTGCGACGTGCTGAGGAACATATTAAATTCCCCAGTACCAGAGCAAACAGTGAGGAGATAATGCAGGGTTTTTATGAGGTTGTGCACCTGCTGCGTGTGGTAGGTGCAATTGACTGCACCCATATTGCTATCCGTGCTCTATTTTAATCACCAGTCAAAAGTGGTCAAGTCGACGAAAATGTATGCGGCCCCTTGTCAAACAGGTCCTCTGCCTCCTGTAACGTCACCAGTCCAGGCGGTACAGGCACGAAGATTCCAGTTGGTAATGCAGGAAATACGGGGTACCCGAGGAACCCGCTGCTGCTTCCACTCAGGGCCCGGGAATAGTTCCAGGACCCCGGACATTGCCTTCCACTGCCCTGGGCTTGCTTCCATGGACCCCGGCTGCTGTCTTCCATGCCCAAGGCTTGCTCCCAGGACCCCCGCACAGCTGTCACAGTTGCGGCTTGCTGGCGTCCAGGACACCGGCTACGAAGCTACAGGTGGATTCGTTAGGGTGGCTAGGGGGGATTCTGACTTAGAGGCGTTCAGTCACTCGGGCGAGGAGGGGCCAGTCGGAGACTGAACCCACTCACTGAGCTGCTCATGCGCAGC
>NW_024474591.1:0-5893 GCF_017654505.1 Polyodon spathula
CGTATAGTTCGGGGGGAGGGGGGGTATTGTCTCGCCGGCATGGCTGCCGCTGTGTGCCTGATATCGGGGGGGCGGTGGAGGATTGCCTGGTGGCAGGAGGAGAGGTTGTGGGCTTTGACAAAATAAAGTCAGCTTCAAGGATGAATAAAGCTCTAGTCATTTTTTGAAGTGATGTGGATTTGGTCAATAAGCTGGTGGAGGAGGGGTTTTGTGTGCAGGGGTCTTTTACTGAAGTTTCTCCTTTAGTAACACCCGTCACCAAAGTAATACTGTCTAATGCCCCTCCCTTCTTAAGAAACGAGTTACTGGAAAGAGAGTTATCAAGATATGGAAAATTAATGTATCCCATTAAGACGACCTCTCTAGGTTGTAAAAATCCCAGTGTGAAACATGTTTTGTCTTTTAGAAGGCAAGCGTTTATTTTACTAAATGACCCTAATTTAGTTATTGAGGTAGCGTGGAATTTTAACATAGAGGGGGCGAATTGCGTTGTTTTCGCCAGCTCTGATACAATGAGGTGTTTTAAATGTGGAGCTCAGGGACATCAAAGAAAACAGTGCCCGAGAAACAGAGATCGAGCTGAAGCAGAGCAGGATAAGGGAGCTCCTGGCGGGGAGGAGGTTGGGGGCGATCGGGGTGAGCGGGAGGACGAGCAGCCCCCGGAACCAGCGGAGCCCGAGCCAGCGGAGCCCGAGCCAGCGGAGCCCGAGCCAGAGGAGCCCCCCGGAGCCCGAGCCAGCGGAGCCCGAGCCAGCGGAGCCCGAGCCAGCGGAGCCCGAGCCAGCGGAGCCCGAGCCAGCGGAGCCCGAGCCAGCGGAGCCCGAGCCAGCGGAGCCCGAGCCAGCGGAGCCCGAAGCCAGGAGCCCGAGTCAGCGGAAGCCAGACACAGCTACAGCCAAGCGCCAGCAGCCTCAGGAGAAGAGGCTGGACAAAACGAGGAGTTTGAAAAGTTAAAAGTTTTTTTCCCGATTTTAAATTGTTTTTCCATTCTGCGCATGTAGTCTCCAGGAAGTCCACGCTCGAGGAGCTAGATCAGCAGAAGAGATACCGTTTAAAAAAAGTTGTACAGACAGTAAAGAAGTTGCTACGATCGAAAACAGCATTTTAAAATGGATTTTTATAATACGACATTTTTATTTTTTAGTGTTTGTTTTAACTTGATGGTCTTAAATATTTTAGTTGCCATGGAGAAGTCTATTTTTATTTCTTTTAACGTTAATGGTTGTAGACAGTCTTTTAAAAGAGCACAGTTATTTGATTTTGTTGGAAAACATGGATCGAGAATTGATTAGGGGTTTGCTACGCATGTGGACTGGCAGAGCTATACTGGTGTTCTTTTCTGAAAAGAGACTAATATTGCAGATAGCAGACTGTTTGGTTCAAATTGCATGTACTGCTAACCACTGATAGAGACGATGCGTCTACAAACTGCCCAACAATGACTGCAAGCTAACGAGATAACAATGCTGTGGACTAGAAGGGAACAGGCTCTAAAGACTTCAGAGAGATCAAAAGAGATAATCCCACTGGCATCAAAGGGGGTCGCAAGGAGATAACAAAAGGCAGATGTATGGACCTTTTGTCTCCAGGAGTGTGAAGAATGCACTGAGTTCAGAGGTTGTCACACTAGACCACACACACAGACACACACACATTAACACTCACACAATAAATTAAATTACCTTGACCATTGGTTAATGTCAGAGAAAGGGGAGGTGGACCATCTATACAGAAGGGTATTTAATGTCATGCAAACATTGTAATGTTGAGTATTCTGTTTGTCCTGTTCAGTCACGTTTAAAGCAGACCAGGGTGGGGTTGTTCATGGGTGCAGGAGACCGGTCTGACAATCAGTCCACTTCTGTGGGTCAGGCAGGTGTGGTCACGACACGCAGGTGAATCAGGTGTAACCCTGGCTCAGAGTCTGGCCACCCAGACAGGTGTGTGTTCATGTGAATGAGGTAGGTGTCTGGTTTTCAAGTACGGGCCTGGGCATGGTGTGTGTTCAGGTGAATGAAGTTGGTCTCCCTGTCAGAGGTCAGGTGTGGGTCTGAGGTGGGCTGTCAGAGTGGGGGGGCAGTGGTTTGTTCAGGTGAATGAGGTGGTCTGCTGGCTCAGAGTGGGGTGGACGGGCAGGGTGTGGGTTCAGGTGATGAGGGCGGTCCACTGGGGGACTGGCTGAAGCAGGAGAATCAGGTCGTGGCAGGTGTGTTCAGGGTGAATGAGTGAATCTGGCTGTCAGATGAGTGGGGGGGCAGGGTAAAAGTGGGGGGGGCAGGGTGTGTTCAGGTGAATGAGGTCTGGGTCAGAGTGGGGGGGCAGGGTGTGTTCAGGTGAATGAGGTGGTCTGGCTGTCAGAGGGGCAGGGTGTGTTCAGGTGAATGAGGTGGTCTGGCTGTCAGAGTGGGGGGGGCAGGGTGTGTTCAGGTGAATGAGGTGGTCTGGCTGTCAGAGTGGGGGGGGCAGGGTGTGTTCAGGTGAATGAGGTGGTCTGGCTGTCAGAGTGGGGGGGGCAGGGTGTGTTCAGGTGAATGAGGTGGTCTGGCTGTCAGAGTGGGGGGGCAGGGTGTGTTCAGGTGAATGAGGTGGTCTGGCTGTCAGAGTGGGGGGGCAGGGTGTGTTCAGGTGAATGAGGTGGTCTGGCTGTCAGAGTGGGGGGGGCAGGGTGTGTTCAGGTGAATGAGGTGGTCTGGCTGTCAGAGTGGGGGGGGCAGGGTGTGTTCAGGTGAATGGTGTGTGGTCTGGCTGTCAGAGTGGGGGGGGCAGGGTGTGTTCAGGTGAATGAGGTGGTCTGGCTGTCAGAGTGGGGGGGGCAGGGTGTGTTCAGGTGAATGGGGTGGTCTGGCTGTCAGAGTGGGGGGGCAGGGTGTGTTCAGGTGAATGAGGTGGTCTGGCTGTCAGAGTGGGGGGGGCAGGGTGTGTTCAGGTGAATGAGGTGGTCTGGCTGTCAGAGTGGGGGGGGCAGGGTGTGTTCAGGTGAATGAGGTGGTCTGGCTGTCAGAGTGGGGGGGGCAGGGTGTGTTCAGGTGAATGAGGTGGTCTGGCTGTCAGAGTGGGGGGGGCAGGGTGTGTTCAGGTGAATGAGGTGGTCTGGCTGTCAGAGTGGGGGGGCAGGGTGTGTTCAGGTGAATGGGGTGGTCTGGCTGTCAGAGTGGGGGGGCAGGGTGTGTTCAGGTGAATGGGGTGGTCTGGCTGTCAGAGTGGGGGGGGCAGGGTGTGTTCAGGTGAATGAGGGTGGCAGGTGTTCGGTCAGGGTGTGTTCGAGAGGGGTCTGGCTGGCAGGGTGGTGTTCAGGTTAATGAGGTGGTCTGGCTGTCAGAGTGGGGGGGGCAGTGGGTTCAGGTGAATGAGGTGGGTCTGGCTGTCATAGTGGGAGGGCAGGTGTGTTCAGGGATCATGGTGGTCTGGCTGTCAGAGTGGGGAGTGGGCAGGGGGGTTCAGGTGGGACGGTAGTGGGGGGGGGTGGCAGGGTGTTTTCAGGTGAATGATGCGGTCTGGCTGTCAGAGGTGGGGAGGGGGCAGGGTGTGTTCAGGTGAATGAGGTGGTCTGGCTGTCAGAGTGGGGGGGGCAGGGTGTGTTCAGGTGAATGAGGTGGTCTGGCTGTCAGAGTGGGGGGGGCAGGGTGTGTTCAGGTGAATGAGGTGGTCTGGCTGTCAGAGTGGGGGGGGCAGGGTGTGTTCAGGTGAATGAGGTGGTCTGGCTGTCAGAGTGGGGGGGCAGGGTGTGTTCAGGTGAATGAGGTGGTCTGGCTGTCAGAGTGGGGGGGGCAGGGTGTGTTCAGGTGAATGGGGGGGTCTGGCTGTCAGAGTGGGGGGGGCAGGGTGTGTTCAGGTGAATGGGGTGGTCTGGCTGTCAGAGTGGGGGGGCAGGGTGTGTTCAGGTGAATGAGGTGGTCTGGCTGTCAGAGTGGGGGGGGCAGGGTGTGTTCAGGTGAATGAGGTCTGGGTCTGGCTGTCATGAGTGGCTGGGGGGGGGGCAGGGTGTGTTCAGGTGAATGAGGTGGTCTGGCTGTCAGAGTGGGGGGGGCAGGGTGTGTTCAGGTGAATGAGGTGGTCTGGCTGTCAGAGTGGGGGGGGCAGGGTGTGTTCAGGTGAATGAGGTGGTCTGGCTGTCAGAGTGGGGAGGGCAGGGTGTGTTCAGGTGAATGAGGTGGTCTGGCTGTCAGAGTGGGGGGGCAGGGTGTGTTCAGGTGAATGAGGTGGTCTGGCTGTCAGAGTGGGGGGGCAGGGTGTGTTCAGGTGAATGAGGTGGTCTGGCTGTCAGAGTGGGGGGGGCAGGGTGTGTTCAGGTGAATGGGGTGGTCTGGCTGTCAGAGTGGGGGGGCAGGGTGTGTTCAGGTGAATGGGGTGGTCTGGCTGTCAGAGTGGGGGGGCAGGGTGTGTTCAGGTGAATGAGGTGGTCTGGCTGTCAGAGTGGGGGGGCAGGGTGTGTTCAGGTGAATGGGGTGGTCTGGCTGTCAGAGTGGGGGGGCAGGGTGTGTTCAGGTGAATGGGGTGGTCTGGCTGTCAGAGTGGGGGGGCAGGGTGTGTTCAGGTGAATGAGGTGGTCTGGCTGTCAGAGTGGGGGGGCAGGGTGTGTTCAGGTGAATGAGGTGGTCTGGCTGTCAGAGTGGGGGGGCAGGGTGTGTTCAGGTGAATGAGGGGGTCTGGCTGTCAGAGTGGGGGGGGCAGGGTGTGTTCAGGTGAATGAGGCGGTCTGGCTGTCAGAGTGGGGGGGGCAGGGTGTGTTCAGGTGAATGAGGTGGTCTGGCTGTCAGAGTGGGGGGGGGCAGGGTGTGTTCAGGTGAATGGGGTGGTCTGGCTGTCAGAGTGGGGGGGCAGGGTGTGTTCAGGTGAATGAGGTGGTCTGGCTGTCAGAGTGGGGGGGGGCAGGGTGTGTTCAGGTGAATGAGGCGGTCTGGCTGTCAGAGTGGGGGGGCAGGGTGTGTTCAGGTGAATGGGGTGGTCTGGCTGTCAGAGTGGGGGGGCAGGGTGTGTTCAGGTGAATGGGGTGGTCTGGCTGTCAGAGTGGGGGGGCAGGGTGTGTTCAGGTGAATGGGGTGGTCTGGCTGTCAGAGTGGGGGGGCAGGGTGTGTTCAGGTGAATGGGGTGGTCTGGCTGTCAGAGTGGGGGGGCAGGGTGTGTTCAGGTGAATGGGGTGGTCTGGCTGTCAGAGTGGGGGGGGCAGGGTGTGTTCAGGTGAATGAGGTGGTCTGGCTGTCAGAGTGGGGGGGGCAGGGTGTGTTCAGGTGAATGAGGTGGTCTGGCTGTCAGAGTGGTCTGGGGGGGGCAGGGTGTGTTCAGGTGAATGAGGTGGTCTGGCTGTCAGAGTGGGGGGGGCAGGGTGTGTTCAGGTGAATGAGGTGGTCTGGCTGTCAGAGTGGGGGGGGCAGGGTGTGTTCAGGTGAATGAGGTGGTCTGGCTGTCAGAGTGGGGGGGGCAGGGTGTGTTCAGGTGAATGAGGTGGTCTGGCTGTCAGAGTGGGGGGGCAGGGTGTGTTCAGGTGAATGGGGTGGTCTGGCTGTCAGAGTGGGGGGGCAGGGTGTGTTCAGGTGAATGGGGTGGTCTGGCTGTCAGAGTGGGGGGGCAGGGTGTGTTCAGGTGAATGGGGTGGTCTGGCTGTCAGAGTGGGGGGGCAGGGTGTGTTCAGGTGAATGGGGTGGTCTGGCTGTCAGAGTGGGGGGGCAGGGTGTGTTCAGGTGAATGGGGTGGTCTGGCTGTCAGAGTGGGGGGGCAGGGTGTGTTCAGGTGAATGAGGTGGTCTGGCTGTCAGAGTGGGGGGGCAGGGTGTGTTCAGGTGAATGAGGTGGTCTGGCTGTCAGAGTGGGGGGGCAGGGTGTGTTCAGGTGAATGAGGTGGTCTGGCTGTCAGAGTGGGGGGTGGGCAGGGTGTGTTCAGGTGAATGAGGCGGTCT
>NW_024474592.1:0-9894 GCF_017654505.1 Polyodon spathula
TTTCTTATACCCTTTTCCTGCTCTCTACCACTTCATCCTTGACTTTTTTCAAAAGCTCCTTTGTCTTCATGATTGCTTTGTTGGATCACTATATTGCAGATTGAAAGTCATTATATACCTGAGGGAAATTATCTACAAGTTAAACCACTTTGAGTACACACAGGCTTAAACCATTTCACTAATTTTGTGACCTTTCAAACAAATTATTTGTACCTGAGCTGATTTAGGGCTGCAGCAGCAAAAGGGGTTGAATATGCCACAACCAGTAGACGGGTTTGAATCTGCAACCTGAGACCATTCCTCTGTAAATGCTTACTTCTATTTATATATACTTATAATGCATTTTTTAAACTTTCCCTCATGTGAAGTATTGTTGGGGTAGTCTTCTAGATGTAACAATTCTAAATATTGCGAAGTGTCGTGGTGTTTTTCATTTTACAGGCCAGTCACAGTTTTTTAGGCCGTGAAACTGTTGTTTATTAAATTGGGGCTGTCAATTAATCGCAGTTAACTTTTTATTAACACGTTAATTGCACTTATCTTGTCACTCTTAGCATTCCGTAATTAATTTCCTGCTCACCATTTTAGTACATGCCAGGATTGAATGTTGTCATTGTTTGAATATAAAATTAGTCACGAAATTGCATTATGTAGCAAAACACTCAAACTGAAGGATTTATGAATGGGACGTTTATTTTTTTAACTTTGATGGTTCATTGGATAGAAAGATGGTTTACTTGTATCTACTGTCAAAGTGTGTTCCAGTATAGTCTGCTGTACCACCTGCGTGCTAAACATGCTTTCACTTCTCAAAATACACTCTAGTAGCTTTTTCTGCTAGACAAGAACTGAGCCCATCGGTTTCAACAGAGTACCCTTTTCGCTGCAAACCCATGAATCAAGCGAAGTACGGTACAATAAGTATAACCCGTGCTGCTGGATAGCTACTGACTGCAGCCCTGTTAACGCTGTAGCTTTAATTTCAATAACCACATTTATTTTAAACAATATTATTTACAGTTATGGAGTTTATAACTGTTACTCATGAATATTTAGTTTTAATTAGGCAATTTGAAGTTATTATTAATTTAAATTGTCATTATTCTTATTTAAACAGCAATGAAAAACAAGTTTATGAGTAAAGGAAACTGATCACTGTAAATACAGTAAGGTGAGTAATAAACTGACTCCATTGTGATTTAGCAGTTGGTTCAAACAATTTAACAACAAATGCTGGATTGCAGATAAATATAAAACTATAAAGAGAATCCAGAAATAGGAAAACAGGGTTTAATCGCAAATATGCAATTAAAACCAAGATTAACCGAGATAAAATTTTAATCTCAAGATTAATGTTTTAATCGTTTCACAGCCCTATCATTTTTTAATTCTTGTCAACCTGGAATGAAATGTAAATGCAACTTTCAATCTGCCTAGAAAAAGACGCAAACCCAGAAATGAGTATCAGACATGTTTACAAACAGAAAATAAAACTGCTGTTTTTTAAGCACAGCCCAGCTGGGCCTGGTTTGCATTTTGCACAGAATACAAAAGTACAAAAAGGAATACAGCATTATTAAGGTGAAGTTTATTATAAAGTCAAAAATTATATTTTGACTTGAGACTGAACATTTGTAGCTGCTTAAGACTGATGGCTACTTGTTCAAGATTACCTTTGTCCTTTACATGTATTGTAAATGCTACTGACCACAGAGACAGGTTTTACTGTAAATTAGTTTTAACTTTGTTAGATGTGTAGAGTTGTTGAATAAAGTAATTAATATAAACATGTTACACTGTCACTTTAATATGAATATAAGTATGTCACACTCAAACAAACTAAAAACATGCCAGTCTCAGGTGGGTGCGCATATTCAGTAATACCTTACAAACTGGCATACTTGCAATGAAATTACTAATGTTGGTGTTATCTATAGTAGAGTGCATCTTATCTTTGCAAAAACACCGACATCCATATTAGTTATTAGCAATACATACATTGCTAGTAAATTGCATTTTGCCATTTCAAACAAATAGTAATTGTTGGACTAAAAAGCATTATAAGAGTGTTTGAAAGCTTCAATACTTTGTTTTGCTTGTCTCTGTTCAATCAGATAGGATGACTCTGTACACGCTCCCAATGCCTGAGCTCGTCTCTGTTCAATCAGATTGGATGATTCTGTACGCGCTTCCAGTGCCTGAGCTTGTCACCTGTTCCAATCTGTTTAACTCTGTTATACACAAAAGGTAGATTGTAGCCTGTGGGCCAACTTCAATTATATTCCACAACTCTTTCTCTTCCATCAGATAAGTGGAAGGGTCCAGTTTATTTCCTGTAAAGGGGGGAAAAACAAATAATTTGCAAGTCTAAAAAGATCTACCTGCCAGCAATATAGGTGGTTGGACAAAACCAATAAAACAATTCAGAAACACTTGGTGATCATGCCAACCAGAAAGGGACATTACAAAAGCTATTGCCCAAAAATAAGTTTGTATTTCTATATTATATAATCAGATTTACATTTTAAATATATATTATTTGAGTTGAATATTGGTGGTCAAAGTTGAGAAACAGTATGGTGTGTTGAGTATTTGTTTTATTTCATAATCAAGATTGAAAAACGTTGTTATACTCTAGATATTGTCAGTTTTTCTCTAAATCTATGAGAAATTAATTAATAAATAAGGACCATAAGGCAGACAAACAGGTTTACAATTTTTTTTTTTTTCCAAACTAAACTAAACTCATCCATCATGGTCACTCATCACTGCCAAGCAGGTTTTCATAGCTACAGCTATGGCCAAAAGTTTTGCATCACCTAGAATTTTAGGATTGAAACAATTAAAAAAACAAACAAAACACTCTATGAACATAATTTAAATATTTTATTTAACATCATGTAATCAAATAAACTACAAACTGATACTGCAAAAGTCAACTGGAACCCCTAATAGTAATACAGCATTTCATGTTCAATTTCAAAATGTCACATTTTTTAATTTGTGTTTTTTGTTAGCATGTTGAAAACTAGAAACCGGTACGTAATTCAATATGTTAACATAACATTATTTAGCAGGTTTCAATTGACTTTATGAAGTAAAATGTGATAATTCTAGCGTGCTTCAAAACCTTTGGCCATAGCTGTAATTATGATCTCCCAGAAATATAGTGGATGCAGGCATATGAACATGAAAAGGACAATCTTTGCAACAAGTTTCTGAGAGGATGTATGCAGGCTAGTCTGTCCACATGTCACACTTACATGTGTCACACTATATGCAACTCATCATTACATCCCAAGAATTGGGAGCCCATTTTATTTCATTGCAAATATGATTTTAATACAATCGTGCAGTAGTCGTAGGTTAAAGCCTTTTTTTTTTTTTTTTTTTGTGAAACCTTATACAATGCAGTAACTTATGATTCATTTCCATGGAAAGTTACTCTGCTGCTTCAAGAGTAGGGAACTGTTCACTTAGGACACAATGGGCCCTATTTCGCAAATATGTGCGCAGCTGCTTCTGCTCAGGTAAAAATGACAGCACTAATGAACCGCCACGATAGCGTACAAAAACGTGATTTAAAAGGTCGGGTCTCATGAGTGGACTAACTCACATCAAACAGTGAATCATGCACCCAGTCAATCAAAGCACAGTGGGGGAGTAAGGTTATAACCAATAAGGGTTCAACATTCCCTTTAAGAGCACCTGTGAGTCTGCGATCGTGAACAGATGGCAGTATACTATAGTGTTCCCCCAAAGACATTACAGTACGAGCACATTTAAAAGTACGGTTATACTTTTGTTCGGCAGGGGTCGTAGGGTTGAGTAGCAGTGTCAGTAGCTATCGCTTCAGTGGATAACTGTTGTGCACTATTAACCACCCTCTCAGACTGTCATCCTGCTGAAACACAGCTGCCACCTGTGAATTAGCAAGGATAAACCAGTCAAGAGCAGAGCCAGGATAGTTTGCATACACATTTGTGATATAGTTCTTGCACGTTGGCAAAATAGGTTCCTTACAATTTAAGAAGAGGTACCTATTCTGTGTTGGTGCGCGTAGCTGCACGTGTGCAATTGATGGCTCTCAGGACACCAGGAAACCCGTATCTCCCAATAAATCCTGCTTTGTATTTTGTTGCAGCTCGTGAGACAGGAACATGAATGAATTCTCATGGCTGCTTTACTAAAGCTGCAGTTACACCTAGCACTGCACCCAATACAGCCAACTGGCTCATGTCTGCAGTATACTATAAAGCCATAAATATTTGCAAGCCTTTTATTATACTTTTTTCACGTATATTGCAACAGGTAGCCAACATTTCTGGAGCAAAATAGGTTTTATGCGTGTGATTCGGCAAATATTTTGGTCGCAAATAATGATGGCATTACAGGGACCCACAGTATATTGGAACGAGCCAGTTGCATAAAATGTTAGTGCGGCGGGTGCCCTTAGTGCTACAGGCACGCAGTGTGCTCTCCACATGACTCCTTCCAGGTGAGCCTGAAGCAGCTGGCCGATGTCACTGATTGTCTGTTGAGGCAAAATTGCTGCATACAATTTTGTGTCAGACAGGCTCAGTAAGGACAGATGACTTCTAAATATTTGGGATTGTCTTCTGCTCCTTTCTTTGGTCTGGCCATGTAGAAATACAGTGTGCACTCTATATTTTTTTTTTTTTTTTACCTGCTTCCCTTGTAGTTTCAGTGGTATTTATAGTCAACCATGTAATTTGCACACAGTTTAGACCTAGTTTTCACATGTCAGTTGAAACGCAAACGCTAACACGGTTGAAGTCTGTTTGCCCACATGTGCGCCTGATTCTGGTGCGCTAACTGTCCGCAAAAGTGTTTTGCGATTGCCTTAGGGGTTTGCGAACGTTGCTAAATAGGGCCCATAGGATCTGCTTTTCTAGTGTGGGGAAATGGTCTGCGTCATACATGTACTATGGAGTGAGCAATTTGCCTGCAGTGTGCCCAGTGTAAAATATAAGCCATATTCAAGAACCCAGTCCATAGTATAGTTAATGCTAGGATATAAGAACGAAGGTATTTGTGGAATGAATAAACAAGGAACACACAGAGGCATTTGGAAGCTGAGCACAGTTCATACTTAAATACTGACCATTAGATTTCCTCTCCAGTGCTTTATTAATCTTCTGAATGGCTGTGTTTATTTCAGATAGAGGAATCTGTCTTAAATAATCCGGCAGTGTGAAAAATTCCTTTTCAGACACCATGGCAAGATGCACCAGAGGAGACCTAAAAATAAATCCCACACAATATATAAAAATTACATTTTTAATTCATAAATTCACCATATAATAAATATGTCAACCAGATTCCAGGCAATTCATTTTTTTGTGCTTATTTGGGTAGCACAGAGGCAAATTAGTATTTGTTAACAATGAATTGATTCTTTATTTAGACTTTTTTTTTTTTCTTTTAATTAAAATTAGCAGGGACATTCAAACATAACATCCCTGCTAACTGTGTCTCTGCTACAGTAACTAATCTTATTTGTGCCAGACAAATGTGATTTTATGTGATGACATTTACTTGTACAGTGTATGGTTTCACTCCAAATATCACAAGGCGGCTCTCAGGCAATATGCAGTACAGTTCCAGCAGTCAAAACCTGAACTTGCCATCTTCAACCCAATATAGGTTTCAGAAACCAACACAGACATGCATCATTTTGTAATTTCACAAAATGGGACACCACAGGATCTCATCGGTCAGAATTTCACCGGCTTTGGATAACTGGGTATTCTCTTTCCTAAATTCTATATATTGGACAAGACATTCCTTTAAGAAGGTTCTTGCAACTTAACTTCTGTGCTTTAAATTGAGTTAGGTTAGTTAAACATTCAATTGAATTGTAACACGATTCATCAGATTAAATGGATTCTGCTTTCAAATGTTCTTTTTAATTCATCTGAAATAGGTACTGCTGTTGTACTTTCTGGACAATGACAATCAAATCAAATTCATTTAAGATTTCTATGAAAAACTTTCAGTAAAATGCTCACCTGTTCTCTTTTCCAGTTTTATTTATCATCAGATCATCATGCTTTGACTTTGAAGGTAAACCAAGGGAATGATCACATTGACAAATAAGCAAAAAAAAAAGAGCAATGAAATACATTTTGAACACAAGTTAGAAGCTGTGAAATATCAGAACACAACATTATTCCTTTAATAAAAATCCCAAACCTATACATCTCAATATAAATGATATTGTTCTTAAAATGTGTCAATACTAGTTGAATGACATGTTTGTGAAAACCTTACATTGAAAACAACAGGCTACCATAAAAAAGTTAAGCCACTAACCTTCAAGATACCTTCTGTCATAGCTGTTAATTCTGGCCGTTCTGGTGCTTCAGGCATATGATCATAAGCTGCCAGTGACAGAGGTGTTACTAGTTGGACTTGTTCAGTAGCAAACATCCTAGAACTAAAAACTGGTGGGCAAGGTTCTTCAAAACTGAAGCGGTCAGCTGGGTTTCCTTTTTCAGGTAATGTCTTCGTTTCATTTTCTGTATTTCTCTGCTTGAAGGATGATTAATCAATTAAAAAGACTATGTTAATATACATTTTACTCTATCTTTAGGTATATGCTTGTAACATATTCACCACCATAATAAAACTAGCTAAACAAACAAATCACAAACTTTTTATTTTTCCCTATTCAGGCAACATTGTAGTTGTTAGATCACATAAGGCAATAACCGGCAGAATCTGCGTGTTTTGAACTTCTAGAGCAACAAGTTAAAACACATACTCTAACGACTCAGGCATTTGTGCTGCAAAAAGGACTTACTGCCTGTCCCGTTTGTTTGTCCTTTATGTTTGTGTTAAATGTTGTACTGTTTTGCTAATGGGGGGGTTGGAGTGGTGGTTGCCGTTAATCCCGGACATGCATTTGCACCCACAGAACAGAATGCTGGCAGGAGATTAGGGTCCAAACGGCACACCCGGAGTTGAAGGCGGATGAAGGGCGCGGTTTAGAAAGAGAGATAAATAGAAGTGCATGTCTGAGTGCGGGAGGAGAGTTGCACACAGAGGGACA
This sequence comes from Polyodon spathula, assembly GCF_017654505.1. Lineage (NCBI taxonomy): Eukaryota > Metazoa > Chordata > Actinopteri > Acipenseriformes > Polyodontidae > Polyodon > Polyodon spathula. The sequence continues at coordinate 7,076 of NW_024474592.1, forward strand.
GGCAGAGCCAGAGACTTATCTAAGTAAGAGTGACAGAGAGATAGCTTTTGGTTATTTTATTTTGCATACAGTGGCCATATTTGTTTGCTTGTCTGTGTTCAATAAACCTTGTTTAAATGGTCCTGCCTGTGTGGAGCCTGCTTTTATTTACACGCAACACTACAATACATTGTTGCATGTTTGTTATTTACCTTGGCACACAAAAAATTCTACTTAATTTAAACAATAGCATAATTTATTTAGACTAGAAGCACACACATACATTATATACATGTATAAAGTAAATTAACACAGATCAATGGTCTCCACATCAAGCAAAGGGACACAGTTAACTGGATAATGGACAGTTGAAGAAAAAAAGCAAATCTGCAGTCAAATACCCTTTCAGGTACGCACATAAAAAGCGGTACGCAGTGCACTGCTCTTGCTAGCGCATGCCTAAACAACTTCTGCTCTGAAAACACGTGCCCGTTCAAATCGATAAAAAAAAACAAAATATTCTGTTGAAAAAAACTGTGAAAAGTTTGTCTGGTTTCTGAAGTACTTTATAATGTTCCATTGGGGGTGTTCTGAAAAAAAGGGCACCATTTCCAAGATGCTAATTTTATAGGAAGAGAATCAAATACAGTCAAAAAATGCCTGGTGGGGTAGCATGCCACTGTAAAATTCTAGGTCCTGAAAGGGTTAAATAAGCATTTATCACAGCTTTAAAACACTCATTAGAAAGTGAAAAATGTACCTCCTTTTCACATTAGCAAAACACACACCAGATCGTTATTGATTGCACATGTACCAAAATCTGACAAAGTACCACTTTCTGACATTCGTCATATCAAGTCATTTCAAGTCATATTTTGGTATTCGTAGCACTTTCTGATAATGTACCACTACTACCATTACTAAAATCTTATTTTTATTTCGCTAATTTTAGGACATAACGGCATATTAAATACTAGGTGTAACGTAAATTCATGTTTAATTTTTATCTTCAAAAGATAGATCGCAACATGCAATGTTTTTTCCATTCTTTCTTCGCTATATTTGAATATTGAACGTGTGTGTGGTTGAAATCACTCCTTGATAAACGCTTACTTTTTTTCCTTTAAAAATGTCGTTCTTCTCATACTTTAACTGTAAGCAAGTACAAGTGTTTATGTACATACATTAACAAAAACAATTAATATGGTTTCAATATTGACAGACTATAGTACAACTTAAAAAAAACTACAGAATTTGCGCTCAACTATATTAAGGGGTCACACAAATTCCTGTTCAATTCTTATAAAATATAATTGCACATAAACAAGTGGCACAATAAATGCATCATATACAAAATACATTTATTAATTTTATTTGTATTATTAAATACACTTCCCAGTGTTCAGAAATGTACCTTACCACCCTTTGTGAACAGGTAACTAAAAGGTAAAGTTAACCACTATGATTAAATGACAATAATAGATAACATTACTGTATTTCTTTTTACCAGTATGTCATTTTAAGTGTTGTGATTTATGTCTGTAGTGTACATTTGCAAAATATTTACCGTAAGACATAGCTATTAATACATTGACATTTTTTTTAAAGTTTAAAACCGTTATATTTTACAATTTTACAGTAATCAATTTAAAACAAAACCAGCGATATATGGTGTTCAGTGATAAAAGTTCACAGATAGAAAATGCCAAGTGACGAGAAACCTCCCTTTAATTTAAGAATTTGTTTATGCACAGTAAAGGAGATTTAATGTGACACCGTTAAATGTTTAAGAGAATGAGACTGTAAAGCCCTCTTATGATAACATTCAAGGTCCAATACCAGAGAGTTAGGACCTCGTATTGACCAATCAGGTTAAATGAAATCTCTGATCCATTTTATAATGTTCAATTAATCTGCCAACATTTGGACTGGACTCAAAGCATGTAAATCTTAAGCGCCTGCCCGATGCAAAGACAATTAAGAAAACCGTTTCTGCTTGGAATCAACAGCATCAACCAGTGCGTTTACATGAGCATAAGAATGCCAATATTCTTCGGAAAACTAAGTTTTCAGAAAACTAATTCCGACATCAAAAGTCATGTAAACACAGTTTTCTGAAAACGTATCTATAACATTCCAAAATTCAGTTTTCGGAAAACAGCACCTAGAAACTTTCAATTAAATTCTGAAAACTAACAAAATGTATATCATGTAAACACACTTTTCGGAAAACTGATTCTGATAGCGTACTGCACATGTGCAAACTTTGACCTTCATTCCTGCACATGGTTTTAGAAAACAGAGAAAATATTAATAATCTGAAGTGAGTCTGCATGCATCCATTTGTCTAGTTAGGGATAAAGTAATACATTTGTTAAAGTCTGTATGCATTTGTTAATAGCCCGCACTGGCAGCAAATGTTTTCCAGCTTTAAAATGACGTGATAAGTTAAAATAATGTCTGCAAAAGAAACTGGTAATGTAGAACAGGATTTGCTGTTGGAAAGGCTGATTGCACACTGGGGAATCTGAATAGGTGTAGGAAAGTAATCTTTGAATTTAAGACCCGACACTTCGATAAAGCACATGAGTTATTGGATTGGTCTCCGTTCTATCGCAGAAATGTCCAGACTAAATCGTACTTAGGCTACTACAGTACTTTGCATGTGAAATATACAGTTGAATTCTAATCTGATTTTCTATCGTTAATCATGTAAACACAAAAGTGTGACATTAAGAAAATCCGTTTTCTGATTCAGTTTTCCAAAAACTAATGTTTGTCATGTAAACGTACTGACTGTTCCTCAATAACAGGCATGGGCACACATTGTTTTAAATGGG
>NW_024474593.1:0-6922 GCF_017654505.1 Polyodon spathula
CCAATGGAGAAAACATTACAAAGCACACAAATTATAGATATCCATCATCCATCATGTCTTAGATAGGAGGTCTTTTGAAGCTCCTTCAATTCTTTACAGTACAATCCATGGGTGGTATAGAACTAGACCTGGCTCGCCAAGAGAAAGACCTTGGTGTTGTAACAGACTCATTGCTGTCGGCAACCACAGCGTGGGGAAGCAATCAAAATAATACACATTATTGAAGGTTACAGTTCTGGCCAAATGATTGTGACCTCATAAATCAGGAAATAAAAGAAAGTGCACATTTCTAAACAAATTAAATGTTTGTTTTTTTTTTTTTTTTGTTTTTTTGTTTTTTTTTTTTAAATAGAAGTGTTCCAGTCTCTCTCTCTCTTGAATTTTAATTATTTTTGTATTTCTTAATTCAGTACTATTGAGTGTTTCATAGTAATATATAAGTTCACAAACACCATCAACATGTACACTGACTGGTATGTAATTCTGAAGAAGTATTGACCTGTGTTGATTTCACATGGAATGACATTTAAACTAAAGACTTACATGAACCAGCTTCTTCAAATAAGGTGTCTCAAAGGTTGGGATCTCAGGAGTAGAATCACTTGCCTTTTGAACTGTGATTTCAGGGCTTTTTGGCAAAGTAGGTAATTTATTTTTGTAAATTTTTATTCCAGGTGTACAAAACACTGGAGGAACGGGTGAGTTCGTCATATCTGCTCAAAAACAAAAGGAACAGGAATTAGTAAGAGGCTTGTTGTTCACAAGAATACAGCCTGTGATACATGCTTTTGTTGTTTGTTTTTCTGTGTTTAAATGTGCAGTTAACAGCATATATAATACCCTGTGGTATCATACCAGAATTGCAAAGTCTGTTCACACTGGTGTTATCGGTGTCGTACCGGTAGAACTGTATTAATAACCAACACAGACACTGTTTTTTTCCCCCCGTTAACATAAACTGTTTGACAATATATGAATACTATAAATCACACATTAAATACACCATGTAACACAAGTTTTGTTCCTGGGTAGTAAGTGTTATTTCCTAATTGCTTATGCCTCAAAAGTATAGAAAATGGCTATTATTCCCCACAAACTTTGCTTTTGTGACCAGGACAGTGATATTTCAAAATATCACTATTTCCAATGGGAAAACAGGCAAATGTGTGTCTTTTCGTTCACATAAAGTCAGAAAAAAACAACACATGAATCCAAATGAACACGTATTTATACTAAAGTAATACAAAAATGACTACAAAAGATTTAGAAGTGAGTAGTTTTTCGAGATTTACGATTATACTGTAAATTTACATCGAAGGTTTGAACCTTCAATGGCCAAAATGTACCCTTTGTTGCAGCGCTATTTAAAAGGAATAGTATTATTATTATTATTATTAATAATAATTCAGAGAACGCATTAGTATAAATTAATTACAGATAGGCTTCAATTTACCAGTACACTTTTAAATGATCATTTGTTTAAAAAAAAAATAATAATAAATGTCCTTGATGTGTATGTAATTTGCCATCAGAAAGGGATATTTAAAACAAATAAATAAATTGATTTCCTGTTTGTGGCACCGATCCCTGAACAGTAAAGTTAATATAACAACGTACTGGAATCTGTGCATTTGACAGATACTGTAATATATGCAAGTTGTGTTTTTCTATTTTTATTGGATTTGTTTTGTTCTTTGAATATAACGTGAAAAAATAAATACAAATAAAATGTTTATTCGCTTTGTGCCCACAGGGCCAGCACAGGTATAGCTCAACAGTGCAGTACTAATACAATGACAGACATTTACCAAGATAAATAGAATAATAAAAATTAATTAATTCTTTGCTTGGAATATACTAACCAGGCCTCTCAGTATACATCAGAATACAATATAAAGAGTGTGTGTATGTTGATATGGTTTAAATGCTGATACTGCATAGCATTTAAACATTCGTAGCGGTACAGTTGCGATATGACTGGGAACAGATCAAGTGTGGACAGGCTGATCAGATCTACAATGGAATGAGGGATGTAGTAAATAGGTTACCAACTAATCATATTTCAGATCAAAATTAAACATGACATTCGTTTGATTACCGTTTGCTGCCAAATGCTGTCTAAAAGTCGGCTCAGTAGGCTTACTGTGGGTCTCATTCATCCCAGTATTTGTTTGGCTTCCAGTAACTCCAACCAAACTGTAAAAAAAATATGATATTACTTTAAAAGTAATAACCCTACTAAAATTTGCACAATACAATACTGAAAAAAATCTACATAACTCAATGCAAAGTGGCTCAGCAGTTTTCTGATTTAACAGACCTACTCTGAATCACGCTACAGGTCTGGTCCAGATCTGGTATAATGAATAAATACAACTTAACTCATTAAATTGCAATATTGCAGTCAATAAGGGGCATTATAGTAGATTTACCAGTCATGTGCATACATTAACGTGAGTGTCACCTGTAGACCAATGATGAACTGCTGCTCAGAAGGTGTGAAAATAGTCAAGATGCTTCTCATATAGTTGTGACATTTCAGAGTGACTGGTAACTATGCTGTTGGTAAATACTTTGACTTAAAACTGCTTTATTGGATGGTTTTGGACGCATTTACAGTCAAAGTGAGATGCTCCTTGCCGTTATAAACATGTTTTCCCTTTTTTGCAAAATAACCCTATTGTTACAGAACAGGTACCTCTTGGGCTTTGTGGGTTTGTTCTTGTTGATGAGGGCTATGGTAAAGTCATCATTGAGACACATGGTGTATTCATTGATCCCAAAATCTTCCATTTTAGGAGTGAAGGCCTCATTGTCCAACTCCAACATACACTTGGGCGTTTTGGGTAAGACAGGAAACGATTCTGTAAATGTTGGGGCCCTCAAGTCCCCCTGGCCCACAGAGTCCTGTGTTACTGCTGGTTGTTCCGGCTTCTCCTTTACTACTTCCCAAGTGTTTTGGAATCGATAGTGCGAGAGGCCAAAGTCAGAGAGCCGTGGGGTGCGCATTGGGTCCTGGGGTGCAGGAGGCTTCTCTGCAGGTGTGGCACAAGGCAGACTTTCTGATGTTCTCTCCTTGTCCTCCTCCTCTTCCTCACTCCCACTGTTCTCCTGGTCTTCCATACATTCTTCATCATTACTATTTGTAGCTATCTCCACTGCTAAACAATTAAAAGTAGTATTAATGTAATGTAATTAAAGATTGTGTCACAGAGATATCATCAATGGCTCATTTTAAAGCTTTGAAGAGAGTTATTTACTATTTTATTTAAATTGAAAATAAAGAATTTACCCCCCCCCCCCCCCCGTTACTGAATTAATGATGCATTAAACAACTGTCTTTGAAACACCTCGTACACAAATAGTAAAATAAAATGTAACACTGTCTCATCTATGTTAACAAAGAATAAAACATACCTGTAGTTTTCCCAGCCAGTGGTTTGTATCCATACTTTTGGAAATATTCTTTGATTTTTTCAAGGTTTGCTGTGTTTCTTTGTTTTAGTACACAACATGATCTAAGAAAATCACTTGCATTGTTTTCCACAGACTGATTGCTAATCACCTGTGTTTTAACCTGTCCCTAGAATTAAAAAGAATCTATTAATAACTATGAATCTAGTTGTTCAGTAAGGGGGTTCAGGAACTTGTTTTTGATTACATGCACATTTTGTATACCTCCATTCAACTACGCTAAACTATTTTCACATTCCTTCTTTGATATATTCTAATATTTATGGAATTATTGTTTAATACTTGGCACAGGACTATAAAAATAACAACTCAAATGTTCTAAACATATGCTAGTTGCTAGAGCTGATATAAAAATTACCATTCAGAAAAAAAATCTGGTGAAAGCCCCTTGCAATAAATGGGTTAGCACAGCGAAAAGACATCACCTAAACATACATTCATATTGCCTCAGTCTCCTGCAATGTTGATACTTACTTTTATAGCCTGGACTTCTGAATGCAATTCATGTAAAACTTGCATAGCTCCCTCTTCTTTGTAATCATCTAGACACAAAATATAATGACATAATATAATAATTACAGAAACTACAGATACGTATATTGAAGACTGCTGTAGCAGGTATTTTAAGAAGACATCCGATTCTAAACAGGGAAACTGGCTTTTTTGGTTTTTTGTATCTTTTAGTAACGATATAAAAATGATGTATAGGGTCTGTAAGGTGAGAGAAAATACTCAATACTCCAGTAGCCCATCTTTTAAACATACAGATAAGCAGCCTCCAAAATTAATCATTTAGGCTCCAAAGGTACCTTTTCTTACTACATTATATAACAATAATTTTGGAAAAACAAACTCACCAAATGCAGTACAGCACATAAAATGTTCGGTTTATTACATACCACTGCTGCTGTTCTCGTGAGCTTTTTTAAGAGTCTTGGTTTCTGTCTCCAAGAAGGTGGCTACATTTCGTAGTCTTCTGAAGAAATTTCCTGATATGTCCATTCTAGACAGAGCTAAATAAAATAAGTACATGAATGAATGAATGAACAAAAGCCCCTGTTTCCAATAAAATACTCTTCCTATAACAAAAACACTACTAGGGAAAAATAACAATCATTCCTTTTTTCCTACTATGACAGCCACCCTGCTGATTTCTGAGTGCAAAATAACTTACTCAGCAAGCAGTTTAGGAAATAGTTTGTGTTTAGTATATAATTGAACAGGATTGTGGAAAACCTCAACTTTAAATTGAAAAAGTATTCCTAACTTAACTAAAATTGCCATTATTATTATTATTATTATTATTAAATAATTAATAAATCACGAGTGGAGCCTGCTCACCTCGTCTCGTTATGGGTGCGGAATTATTATAACGCGGTAGGGTTATTCCCATATTATTATAATGCCATTACAGTAGCCCTTTCGTACTCGTTATAAGGGGTAGCATGGGTAACTATGGCTCCCCACTAGAGCGTAATAAAGGGCGAGTATTGGGTCTGGTGGCTACTATTTGTCACATTTGGATTACATCATATTGGGTTTGCATAATGGCCATTACAGTAGCCCTTTTATACTCGTTATAAGGGCAAATTTTGAGGGAACACTTATAATAGCAGTGGTCTGGTCTTGTAACTATGGCTCCCTGGTAAAATACAACAGTAGAGCGTAATAAAGTTTTAACTGTCGCATTTCGTACCCTCTTACAGTTTATAGTAAGAGTAAGAGAGTAGATTCACGATGAACAAGACAAAATGCAAAGTAGCGCACGTTAAAAAAAAATGACAAGCGCACGTTAAAAAAAAAAATGACAAGACCCCATGTACAGCACATGACAAATATTCGCATAATATTTGTTTAACAGTGGAAAAATATGATAAATTAAAAAAAATAAAAAAATAAAACGATGTAAAGACCGAAAACTGCATAATGTACAAGAGTTTGAACGGGCGTTTCCCAGCTAGCTATCTAGCACAGTGCGCTGCGAAGGCTTACCAAAACACCACACCGCTTCTGTAACAAGGAAAGAGAAACATATAAAGGCATACAAACCATTATAATCTAGTATTTTGCATGCTATTGTTTTCTATTCAAACATGTAAAATAGTTGTATTAATCGACGACGCGTGTGATGGTATATCCAGTAATATAACTACGAAATACAGGCTCTCCAGAAACCTACATTCACATTGTATTAGTTTACGATCAAAACGCAATACATTCTGCGCGTTTAATTAATTTTTACACAGGTGTGCCTTACGTGTTTTAATTATTTACAGAATATAAATCAGCAAAAAAAATGCAAACAGAACGCTTCTCTTAACTTACCTCTAGTTTGTTTTTATTCAGTTCAAGTCTTGAATTTGGCGCCACTTCCGATCGCCCACCCTTTTGTCTGTTTCTGTTTCCGTTTACGGCGCTTCAGTCACGTTCATATGTTTGGCGCCACCTGCCGGTACTGTATTTATTTGTTGATCCTCTTGTTATTTTGATGAAACTGCATCAAACTAAAGGCCTCTGACGACCTCCAACGAGGCTGAAGTTAGCTTCTTATTCGCCTGTTTCTTATTTGCTGTTTCTTATTCAGGCTTTGATCTGCTCCAAACTGATCATTGGCTTTGTATTTAAGGGGTTAAATCATGGGGTTTCTCTGTGGATATTTATAGAGAAGCAACTCCTCAATAATATTCATTTCTTTTTTGCTCAGCCCAACACTGATTTCAAGGTCAAAACAGCTGGCACATGCCAATGTATGAATTATAACTGACTAAGTAACAGTGTATTTAAGGGGTTAAAATCACGTTGGGCTGAAAATTTCTCTGTGGACGTTAATAGAGGTACAGCTCCTAAACAATATTCATTTGTTGGGTGACATAGAGGGGTTACCACTGTGAGAATCAATTTTGGTAATCAGTGGCCCAAACGATTTAACCCTTTAATACCCCAGTTACTTATTCAATTTGTGTTCTTGGCAAACTTGCAACGTGTCATGTTTACAGTGCACATTGTTTTTGTATCAAAATCCCTATTTGTGCCATGTGCCAGTCGTTTTTACCTTGAAATCAGTGTTGGGCTGAGCAAAAAAGAAATGAATATTATTGAGGAGTTGCTTCTCTATAAATATCCACAGAGAAACCCCATGATTTAACCCCTTAAATACAAAGCCAATGATCAGTTTGGAGCAGATCAAAGCCTGAATAAGAAACAGCAAATAAGAAACAGGCGAATAAGAAGCTAACTTCAGCCTCGTTGGAGGTCGTCAGAGGCCTTTAGTTTGATGCAGTTTCATCAAAATAACAAGAGGATCAACAAATAAATACAGTACCGGCAGGTGGCGCCAAACATATGAACGTGACTGAAGCGCCGTAAACGGAAACAGAAACAGACAAAAGGGTGGGCGATCGGAAGTGGCGCCAAATTCAAGACTTGAACTGAATAAAAACAAACTAGA
>NW_024474594.1:0-7084 GCF_017654505.1 Polyodon spathula
GGTAAGTTAAGAGAAGCGTTCTGTTTGCATTTTTTTTGCTGATTTATATTCTGTAAATAATTAAAACACGTAAGGCACACCTGTGTAAAAATTAATTAAACGCGCAGAATGTATTGCGTTTTGATCGTAAACTAATACAATGTGAATGTAGGTTTCTGGAGAGCCTGTATTTCGTAGTTATATTACTGGATATACCATCACACGCGTCGTCGATTAATACAACTATTTTACATGTTTGAATAGAAAACAATAGCATGCAAAATACTAGATTATAATGGTTTGTATGCCTTTATATGTTTCTCTTTCCTTGTTACAGAAGCGGTGTGGTGTTTTGGTAAGCCTTCGCAGCGCACTGTGCTAGATAGCTAGCTGGGAAACGCCCGTTCAAACTCTTGTACATTATGCAGTTTTCGGTCTTTACATCGTTTTATTTGTTTATTTTTTTTAATTTATCATATTTTTCCACTGTTAAACAAATATTATGCGAATATTTGTCATGTGCTGTACATGGGGTCTTGTCATTTTTTTTTTTAACGTGCGCTTGTCATTTTTTTTTAACGTGCGCTACTTTGCATTTTGTCTTGTTTGTCTTGTTCATCGTGAATCTACTCTCTCACTCTTACTATAAACTGTAAGAGGGTACGAAATGCGACAGTTAAAACAAATGTCAGGATAAAAACATACTGTACCTACTGTAAAACTTGAAAATGGTAATGAAACACCCATCAGATCGCAACTGATTGTATTTTACCAGCATCCGACAGAGTATCATTTTCAGTTTTAGTACATCTGTCACATTATGACGACAGACCACTTTCTAACACACCAGTATAAGTACATTTTTGTTACTTCCTCAAAATTTGCTGCCTTGTCAATATCTGCTACCTGTACCAAATGCAGTCTACAGCTGTAAATGTTATTTTTGGTAACTAAAACAACCCAACAATTCTTGGTGGTTTATATAGAGAGTAGTTAAAAATATTCCAAGTTATATAGCAAACCCAATATGATGTAATCCAGTTAACATTATTTTCAAATATAAACAACGTGACAAATAGTATGGGGACTCGCACCAGGCAAATATCTCTAATAGTAATATAATAATACAATACTCGCCCTTTATTACGCTCTAGTGGGGAGCCATAGTTACAAGACCGTGCTATTCGTGTTCCGCCATATAACGAGTATAAAAGGGCTACTGTAATGGCATTATGGTGCAAATGGGAGCCACGACCCTACCGCGTTCTAACCGATTCCGCACCCATAACGAGACGAGGTGAGCACTATAATAATAATAATAATAATAATAATAATAATAATAATAATAATAATGGCAATTTTAGTTAAGTTAGGAATACTTTTTCAATTTAAAGTTGAGGTTTTCCACAATCCTGTTCAATTATATACTAAACACAAACTATTTCCTAAACTGCTTGCTGAGTAAGTTATTTTGCACTCAGAAATCAGCAGGGTGGCTGTCATAGTAGGAAAAAAGGAATGATTGTTATTTTTCCCTAGTAGTGTTTTTGTTATAGGAAGAGTATTTTATTGGAAACAGGGGCTTTTGTTCATTCATTCATTCATGTACTTATTTTATTTAGCTCTGTCTAGAATGGACATATCAGGAAATTTCTTCAGAAGACTACGAAATGTAGCCACCTTCTTGGAGACAGAAACCAAGACTCTTAAAAAAGCTCACGAGAACAGCAGCAGTGGTATGTAATAAACCGAACATTTTATGTGCTGTACTGCATTTGGTGAGTTTGTTTTTCCAAAATTATTGTTATATAATGTAGTAAGAAAAGGTACCTTTGGAGCCTAAATGATTAATTTTGGAGGCTGCTTATCTGTATGTTTAAAAGATGGGCTACTGGAGTATTGAGTATTTTCTCTCACCTTACAGACCCTATACATCATTTTTATATCGTTACTAAAAGATACAAAAAACCAAAAAAGCCAGTTTCCCTGTTTAGAATCGGATGTCTTCTTAAAATACCTGCTACAGCAGTCTTCAATATACGTATCTGTAGTTTCTGTAATTATTATATTATGTCATTATATTTTGTGTCTAGATGATTACAAAGAAGAGGGAGCTATGCAAGTTTTACATGAATTGCATTCAGAAGTCCAGGCTATAAAAGTAAGTATCAACATTGCAGGAGACTGAGGCAATATGAATGTATGTTTAGGTGATGTCTTTTCGCTGTGCTAACCCATTTATTGCAAGGGGCTTTCACCAGATTTTTTTTCTGAATGGTAATTTTTATATCAGCTCTAGCAACTAGCATATGTTTAGAACATTTGAGTTGTTATTTTTATAGTCCTGTGCCAAGTATTAAACAATAATTCCATAAATATTAGAATATATCAAAGAAGGAATGTGAAAATAGTTTAGCGTAGTTGAATGGAGGTATACAAAATGTGCATGTAATCAAAAACAAGTTCCTGAACCCCCTTACTGAACAACTAGATTCATAGTTATTAATAGATTCTTTTTAATTCTAGGGACAGGTTAAAACACAGGTGATTAGCAATCAGTCTGTGGAAAACAATGCAAGTGATTTTCTTAGATCATGTTGTGTACTAAAACAAAGAAACACAGCAAACCTTGAAAAAATCAAAGAATATTTCCAAAAGTATGGATACAAACCACTGGCTGGGAAAACTACAGGTATGTTTTATTCTTTGTTAACATAGATGAGACAGTGTTACATTTTATTTTACTATTTGTGTACGAGGTGTTTCAAAGACAGTTGTTTAATGCATCATTAATTCAGTAACGGGGGGGGGGGGGGGGGGGTAAATTCTTTATTTTCAATTTAAATAAAATAGTAAATAACTCTCTTCAAAGCTTTAAAATGAGCCATTGATGATATCTCTGTGACACAATCTTTAATTACATTACATTAATACTACTTTTAATTGTTTAGCAGTGGAGATAGCTACAAATAGTAATGATGAAGAATGTATGGAAGACCAGGAGAACAGTGGGAGTGAGGAAGAGGAGGAGGACAAGGAGAGAACATCAGAAAGTCTGCCTTGTGCCACACCTGCAGAGAAGCCTCCTGCACCCCAGGACCCAATGCGCACCCCACGGCTCTCTGACTTTGGCCTCTCGCACTATCGATTCCAAAACACTTGGGAAGTAGTAAAGGAGAAGCCGGAACAACCAGCAGTAACACAGGACTCTGTGGGCCAGGGGGACTTGAGGGCCCCAACATTTACAGAATCGTTTCCTGTCTTACCCAAAACGCCCAAGTGTATGTTGGAGTTGGACAATGAGGCCTTCACTCCTAAAATGGAAGATTTTGGGATCAATGAATACACCATGTGTCTCAATGATGACTTTACCATAGCCCTCATCAACAAGAACAAACCCACAAAGCCCAAGAGGTACCTGTTCTGTAACAATAGGGTTATTTTGCAAAAAAGGGAAAACATGTTTATAACGGCAAGGAGCATCTCACTTTGACTGTAAATGCGTCCAAAACCATCCAATAAAGCAGTTTTAAGTCAAAGTATTTACCAACAGCATAGTTACCAGTCACTCTGAAATGTCACAACTATATGAGAAGCATCTTGACTATTTTCACACCTTCTGAGCAGCAGTTCATCATTGGTCTACAGGTGACACTCACGTTAATGTATGCACATGACTGGTAAATCTACTATAATGCCCCTTATTGACTGCAATATTGCAATTTAATGAGTTAAGTTGTATTTATTCATTATACCAGATCTGGACCAGACCTGTAGCGTGATTCAGAGTAGGTCTGTTAAATCAGAAAACTGCTGAGCCACTTTGCATTGAGTTATGTAGATTTTTTTCAGTATTGTATTGTGCAAATTTTAGTAGGGTTATTACTTTTAAAGTAATATCATATTTTTTTTACAGTTTGGTTGGAGTTACTGGAAGCCAAACAAATACTGGGATGAATGAGACCCACAGTAAGCCTACTGAGCCGACTTTTAGACAGCATTTGGCAGCAAACGGTAATCAAACGAATGTCATGTTTAATTTTGATCTGAAATATGATTAGTTGGTAACCTATTTACTACATCCCTCATTCCATTGTAGATCTGATCAGCCTGTCCACACTTGATCTGTTCCCAGTCATATCGCAACTGTACCGCTACGAATGTTTAAATGCTATGCAGTATCAGCATTTAAACCATATCAACATACACACACTCTTTATATTGTATTCTGATGTATACTGAGAGGCCTGGTTAGTATATTCCAAGCAAAGAATTAATTAATTTTTATTATTCTATTTATCTTGGTAAATGTCTGTCATTGTATTAGTACTGCACTGTTGAGCTATACCTGTGCTGGCCCTGTGGGCACAAAGCGAATGAACATTTTATTTGTATTTATTTTTTCACGTTATATTCAAAGAACAAAACAAATCCAATAAAAATAGAAAAACACAACTTGCATATATTACAGTATCTGTCAAATGCACAGATTCCAGTACGTTGTTATATTAACTTTACTGTTCAGGGATCGGTGCCACAAACAGGAAATCAATTTATTTATTTGTTTTAAATATCCCTTTCTGATGGCAAATTACATACACATCAAGGACATTTATTATTATTTTTTTTTTAAACAAATGATCATTTAAAAGTGTACTGGTAAATTGAAGCCTATCTGTAATTAATTTATACTAATGCGTTCTCTGAATTATTATTAATAATAATAATAATAATACTATTCCTTTTAAATAGCGCTGCAACAAAGGGTACATTTTGGCCATTGAAGGTTCAAACCTTCGATGTAAATTTACAGTATAATCGTAAATCTCGAAAAACTACTCACTTCTAAATCTTTTGTAGTCATTTTTGTATTACTTTAGTATAAATACGTGTTAATTTGGATTCATATGTTGTTTTTTTCTGACTTTATATGAACGAAAAGACACACATTTGCCCGTTTTCCCATTGGAAATAGTGATATTTTGAAATATCACTGTCCTGGTCACAAAAGCAAAGTTTGTGGGGAATAATAGCCATTTTCTATACTTTTGAGGCATAAGCAATTAGGAAATAACACTTACTACCCAGGAACAAAACTTGTGTTACATGGTGTATTTAATGTGTGATTTATAGTATTCATATATTGTCAAACAGTTTATGTTAACGGGGGGAAAAAAACAGTGTCTGTGTTGGTTATTAATACAGTTCTACCGGTACGACACCGATAACACCAGTGTGAACAGACTTTGCAATTCTGGTATGATACCACAGGGTATTATATATGCTGTTAACTGCACATTTAAACACAGAAAAACAAACAACAAAAGCATGTATCACAGGCTGTATTCTTGTGAACAACAAGCCTCTTACTAATTCCTGTTCCTTTTGTTTTTGAGCAGATATGACGAACTCGCCCGTTCCTCCAGTGTTTTGTACACCTGGAATAAAAATTTACAAAAATAAATTACCTACTTTGCCAAAAAGCCCTGAAATCACAGTTCAAAAGGCAAGTGATTCTACTCCTGAGATCCCAACCTTTGAGACACCTTATTTGAAGAAGCTGGTTCATGTAAGTCTTTAGTTTAAATGTCATTCCATGTGAAATCAACACAGGTCAATACTTCTTCAGAATTACATACCAGTCAGTGTACATGTTGATGGTGTTTGTGAACTTATATATTACTATGAAACACTCAATAGTACTGAATTAAGAAATACAAAAATAATTAAAATTCAAGAGAGAGAGAGACTGGAACACTCTCTATTAAAAAAAAAAAAAACAAAAAAACAAAAAAACAACAAAAAAACGGTTTTAATTAAAACAATCTCATGTGCACTTTCTTTTATTTCCTGATTTATGAGGTCACAATCATTTGGCCAGAACTGTAACCTTCAATAATGTGTATTATTTTGATTGCTTCCCCACGCTGTGGTTGCCGACAGCAATGAGTCTGTTACAACACCAAGGTCTTTCTCTTGGCGAGCCAGGTCTAGTTCTATACCACCCATGGATTGTACTGTAAAGAATTGAAGGAGCTTCAAAAGACCTCCTATCTAAGACATGATGGATGATGGATATCTATAATTTGTGTGCTTTGTAATGTTTTCTCCATTGGCCCATTTAAAACAATGTGTGCCCATGCCTGTTATTGAGGAACAGTCAGTACGTTTACATGACAAACATTAGTTTTTGGAAAACTGAATCAGAAAACGGATTTTCTTAATGTCACACTTTTGTGTTTACATGATTAACGATAGAAAATCAGATTAGAATTCAACTGTATATTTCACATGCAAAGTACTGTAGTAGCCTAAGTACGATTTGAAGTCTGGACATTTCTGCGATAGAACGGAGACCAATCCAATAACTCATGTGCTTTATCGAAGTGTCGGGTCTTAAATTCAAAGATTACTATCCTATACCTCTATTCAGATTCCCCAGTGTGCAATCAGCCTTTCCAACAGCTCATCCTGTTCTACATTACCAGTTTCTTTTGCAGACATTATTTTAAATTATCACGTCATTTTAAAGCTGGAAAACATTTGCTGCTTCAGTATGGGCTATTAACAAATACATACAGACTTTAACAAATGTATTACTTTATCCCTAACTAGACAAATGGATGCATGCAGACTGACTTCAGATTATTAATATTTTCTCTGTTTTCTAAAACCATGTGCAGGAGAAAAGGGTCAAAGTTTGCACATGTGCAGTATGCTATTTCAATAAGTTTTCCGAAAAGTGTGTTTACATGATATACATTTTGTTAGTTTTCAGAATTTAATTGAAAATTTCTAGGTGCTGTTTTCCGAAAACTGAATTTTGGAATGTTATAGATACGTTTTCAGAAAACTGTGTTTACATGACTTTTGATGTCGGAATTAGTTTTCTGAAAACTTAGTTTTCCGAAGAATATTGGAATTCTTATGCTCATGTAAACGCACTGGTTGATGCTGTTGATTCCAAGCAGAAACGGTTTTCTTAATTGTCTTTGCATCGGGCAGGCGCTTAAGATTTACATGCTTTGAGTCCAGTCCAAATGTTGGCAGATTAATTGAACATTATAAAATGGATCAGAGATTTCATTTAACCTGATTGGTCAAT
>NW_024474595.1:0-1000 GCF_017654505.1 Polyodon spathula
TAAGCGTCCAAGACGGCGGACCGAAATCTCACTCAAAGTCAGCCGTTGGCGTGTCTAATTATATGTCTATGGTCATACCAGTGTCACGGAAAATAAGTAGCAGAACATAAGTAGCCTCTTGCCTTTTTTGCGTTTGAGTGAAATTTTAAATTTAAAGGGGAGGTTCGTTGGAGTCTCTGCGAAGCTATGTTTTTGTTTTCCTTTTGCTTTGTTTGTCATTGTTTTTTTTGTAAGAAGCGGGAGGTACTGCAAACAGTGTTTTATGTTTAAAAACTGCGACATTTGTTGTTTTAAATATCAAAATGTAACGTTTATCAAAGTCGTTTTGAATATAAGTGTTATATTTAATGTTTTTTTTAATTTTATGTCAGGAGATAGCTGTATTTGAATATGCATTGTGTTTTCAGCAAAAATAAATGTTTCTAAAAAGTATTTTTGATAGTATAATTTACTATAATTTATATTTGTGTGTACTTAAAAATCACCACTTGACAAATGTTTATTTAGTAAGCGAGAATTTTTATTACTGCATTATTTATTTGGTTAGAGGGGGCCCTGATCCAAGCAGACTTCAATGTTGCAAAACGTTTATAAGTGGTATTTAAGTTATGTAGGCACACTTGAACTAAGTTGTACCACCGTACATTTGCTCCTCCATTTTGCATTTTTCCAATAATCTGGATGGGGAGATGAGTACGAACACTTCTCTTCATATACAGAATACTGTTTTTGTCATTTTTAAATTTTATGGTTAGCAGTGGTGTAGTTCACATTAATGATAATGCGGGCAGCTTTTTTTATCATTCTTTTTTGCTATGTCTGGACTGATGTTGTATACCTCTTGTGAGGTATACAAAACTACGCTAAAGTTAAACACAAAGTGCAAGTGAGCTGCTTAAATCTAACTGAATTAATTCTTGTCCTTTTTTTTTTATTCCAGCTATGTCCAGAGACAACCGGTGTCTGCCGTCCATGTTAATAAATATAGTTGGTGAACTGG
>NW_024474596.1:0-750 GCF_017654505.1 Polyodon spathula
ATGTCATGAGCAAGCTCGATCGCCAAAAACAGTGCAAGAAACATCCAACAAGTTGTTGCCACCCTCTCAGAACTGACCAAGTAAAACTGCAAATGAACGTATTGATTGCGTTTTATTTGTTTGCATCATTAACATGTAACACAATGGTAAATCCAACACAGCTTAAAAGAAAGAAGAGAATCTCTGACAGCACAAGCCTCCTCAGACCGCTGCTGTCCAATTGAAAACTGGCGGCTGATAACAAGCAGAATTGGGCTTGTTTTTGAGAGTCGCTGGTTGTAATTTGCATAAACACCCACTACAACATGGGTTGCGCTTTGTTTGTGCTTGTTGTGAAAGGCAATGCCGCTTTTTTTTTCTCATGAAACTGTAACCTCCCCCTTCTGTCTCAGGCAGCCATTGATTCCTGAACCCCTCATTTTGATGTTGACAATAGCTTTTGCAGAATACAGCAGGCAGTGGCAATTTTGGGAATGAACTCATGCACTTCAGTCTGTTTCATCAGTATCTGCCACCTCCCTTTCAAGTGCCTACCACCCGTATTTGCCCAAGCGTGGTGTTGAATGTTAGCTCAGCAGCTGTCAGCCGTCTGGACAGGTAGGTTTTGTAAGCCAGGGTAGTATACGCAGCATCACCTGAACCCCTAGATGCTGTATTGCCTGAATGAAAGTGATATATACAGTGCTTTGCAAAAGTATTCAGACCCCTGACCAATTCTCTCATATTACTGAATTACAAATGGTACATTGA
>NW_024474597.1:0-1357 GCF_017654505.1 Polyodon spathula
AATTTTGTTCTGTTCGATATTTTTTTTAAAACACTTAAACTCAATTATTGTAAGGTGACATTTGTTTTATGTTGGGAAATATTTTTAAGAAAAATAAAAAACTGAAATATCTTGCTTGCATAAGTATTCAACCCATGTGCTGTGGAAGCTCCCAGTTTGCACCGATGAAAGAAATTGCCCTAACGAGGACACAATTACCTTACCATTGGCCTCCACCTGTGAACCATTAAAGTTGCTGTCACATTTTCTGGATAAAAACCCCACTGTTGAAGGATCATTGGTAAGGCTGTGAATCTGAAGGAAAATGAAGACCAAAGAGCATTCTACAGAAGTTAGAGATAATACAAATGTATAGATTAGGGAAAGGGTACAAAATAATATCCAAGTGTTTGGATATCCCAGTGAGCACAGTTGGATCAATAATCAGGAAGTGGAAGCTGCATCACACCACCCAGACACTACCAAAAAAAGTCCGTCCCTCAAAACTCAGCACTCAAACAAGTAGGAGACTTGTGAAGAGTAATGGTGCACCAGTCAACCATTTCAAGAGCTCTGCATAACACTGGCCTGTATGGGAGGGTGGCAAGAAAGAAGCCATTACTCAAAAAGTACCATCTGAAAGCATGTCTGGAGTTTGCCAGAAAGCATGAGAGTGACCCAGCTGTGGGAAAAGGTTTTGTGGTCAGATGAGACCAAGATAGAGCTTTTTGGCCAAAACTCAAAGCGCTATGTGCAGCGCAAACCTAACACTGTCCATGCCTCAAGACACACCATCCCTACAGTGAAGTATGATGGTGGCAGCATCATGCTGTGGGGATGCTTCTCATCAGCAGGGACTGGGCATCTTCTTACAATTGAAGGAAGAATGGATGGAGCAAAATACAGGAAAATACTGCAAGAGAATCTGCTTCAGTCCGCTAAAAAACTGAAGCTTTGGAGGAAATTAATCGTTCAGCAGGACAATGATCTGAAGCACAAGGCCAAAGCAACATTGGAGTGGCTCAAGAACAAAAAGGTGAAAGTCCTACAATGGCCCAGTCAAAGTCCTGATCTTAATCCCATTGAGAATCTGTGGCACTATTTGAAAATTGCAGTCCACAAGCGTCGTCCAACCAACCTGAATAACCTGGAGCAAATCTGCCAAGAAGAATGGGCCAAAATCACTCCGACACTGTGTGCAAAGCTGGTACATACTTACCCCAAAAGACTTAAAGCTGTTATTGCAACGAAAGGTGGCTCTATCAATTATTAATGTGTGGGGTTGAATACTTATGCAAGCAAGATATTTCAGTTTTTTATTTTTATTATATTTCCCAACATAAAACCAATGTCACCTTACAATAATTGATTTTGAGTA
>NW_024474598.1:0-21000 GCF_017654505.1 Polyodon spathula
AGTGTTTCAAAATAAAATATCAAACAGAACTAAATTTTAATGTACCATTTGTAAATCAGTAATATGAGAGAATTGGTCAGGGGTCTGAATACTTTTGCAAGGCACTGTATATATATACTATAATATATATTGTAGCGTCAGAAGGAGGTTATCATATCATTCTTTGCATGAAAGTAACTGTATTGGAATATACAGGGGGGAGTCTTAAACCATTCTCTGTGTCTTCTTTGTTTGTGGTCTCCAACTCCCCCACTGACAAAGAATGTTTTTAGAAAGAGCCATAAAACTAACTGCTGAACAAGAGTTTTATCTCTACCTATCACTGAATGAGTCATTTCGGCACCAGTAGTGTTTTGCTGAGGGCAACTTCCAGACAATTCTGAGTACCATGACACTAAGACAAGAAACAGTCCTTGTCGTATATCCAGCCTACGGGGCGAAATAGCAGACCAATGGAGAACAAGGCCACGTTGGTACGAGAACAACCAATTAAAGACACTTCAAGTGGACTCAGGCACTGCCCAAAATAACCCAACTAGCCAATCACACAGTTGAAGATAAAATCACAAAACCCACTGACTTTCGAAGTGGAGCGAGCTTCTGATGCTTCCAGTCGAGCTGCTGCACCCAGACACGCGTGCTGACTGCAAAGGAAGTGTGCACAAGTAGTGTCCGCCCGCTAGAGTTGTCTTGAAGTTCGGAGGGACGAAATGGAGTGAGTTATGAATCAACAACAACTGCTGCAGCGTCACTTGAGCTCGGTATGTCTCCTCTGAAGGATGGATTCAAAATGTAAAATGAAAAATTGTCTTTTAACTCTGATGTGAGAGTTTACCTTGTCTTTGTAACCACTCAGATTAAATATCAATAACTATAGATTATATGAAAAAATAGTCTATTCCTTCAATTATAATAATGAACTTAACGGTATTAAGTTTTAACACAGGTATTATTTTATAAGGGATTGTCACAGAGACGGCCGTAGTGGGCGGTGTCAGACCCAGGAAAAGGAATGAACACAAAGACAGATGATGTGAAATGATGATGACGCTTGCTTGCACCGATTTATTGTAAATAAAAGGTTTATACACGAAAACAGAAACAGGACACAGCACTGGTAGCCAAAATAAAACAGACAAACAAAAACGGCTTGCAACCCCAGGCGATGTTGAGGCATCCTTGGGCGAAGCAAGACAGGCAGTCAGGACAAGCTGGGGTGTGGGTGTTGGCCCTCTTTTCGGCCACTGCAGCTGGGAGGTTCTTCCCCGTGCTTCCCTCAGCAGCCTATGCAAGGGCTGCTGAGGACCGCCAGCATCTAGTCCTGGTCCTTCTGGTGCAGGGAGAGGCAGCTCCTGCTCCTCTCCCCATGATGGAGGTGGAGGCAGAGGAAGCTCCAGCTCCTCTCCTCGTGATGGTGGGGGAAGTGATATCAGCAGGCATTCACCCTCTGCTGGTGGGGGAAGTGATACCAGCAGGCATTCACCCTCTGCTGGTGGACGGGGACCCAGCAGGCATTCACCCTCTGCTGGTGGACAGGGACCCAGCAGGCATTCACCCTCTGCTGGTGGAGGATGCAGAGGCAGCTCCTGCTGCTCTGCTCCTGCCGATGGAGGTGCGGAGGCAGAGGCAGCTCCTGCTGCTCTGAGCCTGCCAGTGGAGGTGGCGGAGGCGTGTAGTCTCCTGGCGATGGGGATGAGCTTAGCGGGTAGTCTACCCTTATTACAGGGGACTGGTGCGGCTCTCTCTCACTTGCAGGGGACTGGTGCAGCTCTGGAGACAGCTGTGGGACCTCTGCCTTCCTCTTCCCCTTTTCTGCCTTCTCCTCACCTTCCTCCCCTGGTCCAGTCCCTCCTCTCCATACTGCGTAGGGCATATGGCTACCGTGTGCCCATATGCCCCACAGCCCGGACATAACTCTGCTGTGAGGTTCTTTAAAAAAAACCTCCCACCTGATGGTGGAGGGAGGCTGAGGCGACTGGGGGCAGTTGGTGATAGAATGCCCCGGCTCAGTGCAGCAGTAACACCCGGGCTGCTTTTCCTCCAGCTGGTGTTGTGGTTGCTGCCTTGTGCTGTCCTTTTCCATTTTTTTTTTTTCCCACAAAAACACCTCTCCTGGTCTGACGCTTGGAGGCACTGTTATCCCACGCAGAACACCATGTGTCACAGAGACGGCCGAAGTGGGCAGCGTCAGACCCAGGAAAAGGAATGAACACAAAGACAGATGATGTGAAATGATGATGACGATTGCTTGCGCCAGTTTATTGTAAATAAAAGGTTTAAACACGAAAACAGAAACACTTTTGCCTGTGCCAAATACCATCGGGTTTTATTTTGTCTTGTTGTTTTGTGCCTTTTTGATTATGAATTGTTTTTTGCCACTCGTCGATCTGTGTGTGTTTGTTTGTTCCACTTTTAAATAAAAATTTATTTTGTGCCAAAACACGACCCAGGTGGTCGTGCATTATCGTTAACTTTATAGAATTTAATAGGATGGGATGGGAGGGGGGGGGAGGAGGGGGATGGGAGGGTGGGAGGCAAGTGTTTAAAATGTATATTTGTGTTTAGGCATGAGGATTGCACAGCACTTCACGTGCAAGTAAAATGTAATAGTATGTGAGCGTGGGGAATTGCACTTTATTAATTCACGTGCAGTTGTACCGCGACTCCAATTGAATGATTGAATGCTAATTGAGTCTCGGTACAGCGGCATAAAAGCTGCATGTTTTCACCCACTCTGGGTTGTGTGTTCGGGAGTGGAGAGAGAGGGAGAGGGAGAGGGAGAGGGGCGTAATTATAAATATCAATTGTTTTGTGTAGCGTTTGTCAACCTTGTTTTGTCAGTGCATATTCGTTTTGTTTGTGTATTTATTTTGGCCTCACGTGCAGTGTGCTGTTTTGTTACAAACCTTTTATTTTCTGTCTGTTTAATTAATAAACTGGGCATCAGCGCCTTCACCATTCCAAAACCTGTGTTCTGAGTCAGTTCCTGTTTCTGGTCTGTAGTCACCCACTGCGGCCGTCTTTGTGACACGTGGTGTTAGAACCGGGATTACCAGCGCCTCCTAGACTCAGACCAGAGCAGGGACCGCAGTTTTTTTTGGGTAATATATATATAATGATTATATATATATATATCTATATATATATAATATATATTGCCTACCACGGAACGAGCACCCCTCAAGCTCGGGGCCACCACGCCCCAGGGATGGTTCTCTCTCCTCAGCGTGGTCAGTGGGACGTTCACTATCTCTCGGCGTGGTCAGGGCACTTTCTTCCTATCTGATGTGCGACGAGGGTGGAGGCGGCGGCTGATGTTAGACTACACGCCTCCGCCACCTCCATCAGCAGGAGCAGGGCAGCAGGAGCTGTCTCTGCCTCTGCTACATGCACCAGCAGACGGAGAATGCCTGCTGGGTCCCTGTCCACCAGCAGAGGGTGAATGCCTGCTGGGTTCCCGTCCACCAGCAGAGGGTGAATGCCTGCTTGGTTCCCGTCCACCAGCAGAGGGTGAATGCCTGCTGGGTTCTCGTCCACCAGCAGAGGGTGAATGCCTGCTGGGTTCCTGTCCACCAGCAGAGGGTGAATGCCTGCTGGGTTCCCGTCCACCAGCAGAGGGTGAATGCCTGCTGGGTTCCCATCCACCAGCAGAGGATGAATGCCTGCTGGTATCACTTCCCCCACCAGCAGAGGGTGAATGCCTGCTGGGTTCCTGTCCACCAGCAGAGGGTGAATGCCTGCTGGGTTCCTGTCCACCAGCAGAGGGTGAATGCCTGCTGAGTTCCCGTCCACCAACAGAGGGTGAATGCCTGCTGGTATCACTTCCCCCACCAGCAGAGAATGAATGCTTGCTGGTATCACTTCCCCCACCATCACGAGGAGAGGAGTTGGAGCTGCCTCTGCCTCCACCTCCATCAGGGGGAGAGGAGCAGGAGCTGCCTCTCCCTGCACCAGAAGGACCAGGAATAGATGCTGGCGGTCCTCAGCAGCCCTTATATAGGCTGCTGAGGGAAGCACGGGGAAGACCCGCCCGGCTGCAGTGGCTGAGAAGAGGGCCAACGCCCGCACCCCAGCTTGTCCTGACTCCCTGCCTCGCTTTGCCCAAGGATGCCCGCCTCACTTCTCCCAAGGATTCCTGCCTCGCTTCGCCCAAGTATGCCAGCCGTTCCGCATCGCCTGGGGTCGCTGGAATTGCTTAGCCAGGGGTTGCAGTCGGCTCTGCTTGGCTGCAGGGGTCAGTGTGCCGGAGCCCCACCAGAGGGAGCTCCCTGCTATGAAAAAGGGGGGAGAGGTCAGGAGACCACCTTCCCCCGCAGCAGTTTCGCTGCCGGAGATCTTGGGGGAGGTCTGGAGACCACTAACCCCAGCAGCTTTTCCGCTGAAGGAGTCAGTCTGGGAGCTGTCAGCACGTCTGCTAATAGCCGCACCATTGGTTGTATTTCCACTGCCAGTGGTACAGCGGGAGGAGAGATTCGCCCCACTGTCAGCACGTCTGCTGACAGCATGGCCATTAGCAGCCTGGTTACTGGCAACATTGCCGCCCATCAACCCCTTAAAGTCCCTGTTCTTGGCCCAGGACATTGAGCGAGACTTTTGGGATTTTAAGGGGGGAGGTGGCCATTGATGCCATGTGTGCTTTGCACAAGAGGGGGTATATGTGGCAAAGTGCCCGCCCCTGTGTGTATTATATGTTGTGTGTTAATGTTGATTTATAGTCATTGGTACACGGGATATAAACGGGTCTGTATAACACAAGTGTTTAAAATGTATATTTGTATTTAGGCACGAGGATTGCACAGCACTTCACGTGCAAGTAAAATGTAATAATATGTGAGCACGAAGAATTGCACTTTATTTATTAATTCACGTGCAGTTGTACTGTGACTCCAATTGAATGATTGATTGCTAATCGAGTCTCGGTACAGCTGCATAAAAGAAAGAGAGACAGAACTGCAAATGCAAGTCAAAAAGGAAGTTAGAAAGGCCAAGAGAGAAATAGAAATGAACATTGCTAAAGAAGCTAAAACCAATTCCAAAATGTTTTTCCAATATTACAACAGCAAGAGAACATTCAAAGAGGAGATTAAATGTTTAAGAGATACAAATGGCAAAATCATAGAGGAAGAAAAAAAAATAGCAAATATGTTAAATGATTACTTTTCACAAGTTTTTACAAAGGAAGATACTGACAACATGCCCCACATGTCATCCAGTTCCTATCCAGTTTTAAATAACTTTAGCATAACTGAGGCAGAAGTGTTAAAGGGACTAGGAGCTCTTAAAATAAACAAATCCCCTGGGCCGGATGAGATCCTCCCAGTAGTACTCAAAGAAATGAAAGAAGTAATTTACAAACCGCTAACCAAGATCATGCAGCAGTCTCTTGACACAGGGGTGGTACCGACAGACTGGAAAATTGCAAACGTAATACCGATCCACAAAAAGGGAAACAAAACTGAACCAGGTAACTACAGACCAGTAAGCCTGACTTCTATTATATGCAAACTTATGGAAACTATAATAAGATCCAAAATGGAAAATTACCTATATGGTAACAGGGTACTGGGAGACAGTCAACATGGTTTTAGGAAAGGGAGATCGTGCCTAACTAACTTGCTTGATTTTTTTGAGGATGCAACATCGATAATGGATAATTGCAAAGCATATGACATGGTTTATTTAGATTTCCAGAAAGCTTTTGACAAAGTCCCGCACAAAAGATTAATTCTCAAACTGAACGCAGTTGGGATTCAAGGAAACACATGTACATGGATTAGGGAGTGGTTAACATGTAGAAAACAGAAAGTACTGATTAGAGGAAAAACCTCAGAATGGAGTGTGGTAACCAGCGGTGTACCACAGGGATCAGTATTAGGTCCTCTGCTATTCCTAATCTACATTAATGATTTAGATTCTGGTATAGTAAGCAAACTTGTTAAATTTGCAGACGACACAAAAGTAGGAGGAGTGGCAAACACTGTTGCAGCAGCAAAGGTCATTCAAAATGATCTAGACAAGATTCAGAACTGGGCAGACACATGGCAAATGACATTTAATAGAGAAAAGTGTAAGGTACTGCACGCAGGAAATAAAAATGTACATTATAAATATCATATGGGAGATATTGAAATTGGAGAAGGAATCTATGAAAAAGACCTAGGAGTTTTTGTTGACTCAGAAATGTCTTCATCTAGGCAATGTGGGGAAGCTATAAAAAAGGCTAACAAGATGCTCGGATACATTGTGAAAAGTGTTGAATTTAAATCAAGGGAAGTAATGTTAAAACTGTACAATGCACTTGTAAGACCTCATCTTGAATATTGTGTGCAGTTCTGGTCACCTCGCTATAAAAAAGATATTGCTGCTCTAGAAAGAGTGCAAAGAAGAGCGACCAGAATTATTCCGGGCTTAAAAGGCATGTCATATGCAGACAGGCTAAAAGAATTGAATCTGTTCAGTCTTGAACAAAGAAGACTACGTGGCGACCTAATTCAAGCATTCAAAATTCTAAAAGGTATTGACAGTGTCGACGCAAGGGACTTTTTCAGCCTGAAAAAAGAAACAAGGACCAGGGGTCACAAATGGAGTTTAGAAAAAGGGGCATTCAGAACAGAAAATAGGAGACACTTTTTTACACAGAGAATTGTGAGGGTGTGGAATCAACTCCCCAGTAATGTTGTTGAAGCTGACACCCTGGGATCCTTCAAGAAGCTGCTTGATGAGATTTTGGGATCAATAAGCTACTAACAACCAAACGAGCAAGATGGGCCGAATGGCCTCCTCTCGTTTGTAAACTTTCTTATGTTCTTATGTTCTTATGTTCTAAAAGCTGCATGTTTTCACCCACTCTGGGTTGTGTGTTTGGTGAGTGGAGAATGGGGGGGTGTGTGGCAGAGCAAAGCTCTGCCCTTTTAAATTGGCAGGGATGGGGTTAACTTCCCCTGCCTGCCTGGGTTTATTATGTTCAGGTGGCTGGGGTTGATTAGTTGATTAGGTTGATTAACGATCAATCAGCGCCCAGCCACCTGATATAAAAGGAGGCCTCTGCTTCTCATTTGGGAGGAGGGAGCTGAGGAAGCAGGTTGGTGTTTTGTTTTGTGGTTTTTTGAATTTTCTAAATCCAGTGAAGGCATTGCCCAGCCTGGAAAACTTTATTTTTGTGAGTTTTATTTTTGCTTTATTTGTGTTTGAGTATCTGTTATTTTGCCCTTGTGCACTTTATTTTTGTTTATTTATAATAAAACAGTTATTTTTTTTGAACTGCAGTCTGTCTCTGGGCCTCTATCCACTCGCCAGCCTGCCACATTTGGTGTCAGAAGTGGGATAGCGCCACCTAGAGGCTCAGAGCAGTATTTTTGTTTTGTTTGGTGGAATTTTTGGGATAATTATTATTTTTTTTTTTTTTTTTTTGAAAAAAAAAAAAAAAAAAAAAAAATGGGAAAGAAGAGCAGACAGCGGCAAAGGCAGGAAAAGCAGCTGAAGAAATGTAAGCTGCTGCAGCCACCGCTGGAGGACCCGGCCAGCCTCTTCCCCTGGTGTTCCTGGTGCGGGAAGGAGGACCATCGTTGGCGGTCCTGCCCAGACGTGCCACCGGCAAACTGGTGTGGCCGGTGTGAGGAGGACGGCCACAACTGGGCAGGATGCCCCTACAACCAGGCCCAGGAAGAGGTGCCGTGTTCACCCCGGGCATCAGGGGCCACCCCACTACCTCCAGCACCACCACCTTCACCACCGTCCCAGGAGATCTGGGACTGGTTGATGCACCCTGAGGCAGACCTCGTCCACGATCTCCCCATAGTTATCAACACGCTGTGGCGTCGAGATGGGGAGAGGTGGGAACAGTGGGAGGAACAACACCACCCAATATCCTTCCCAGAGGTTGCTCTCATGGTGGTTAATTACCTGGCGGTAGACATGGGAGATCCACCGGTCACTCCAATAAAGAGAGGTGAGCCGCCTTCCCGGGAGCCAGAGAGGGGTGAGCCGCCTTCCCGGGAGCCAGAGAGGGGCGAGGAGCTGCCGTCGCTCCCAGAGCCAGAGAGGGGTGAGGAGCCTCCGTCGTCCCCAGAGCCAGAGAGGGGTGAGGAGCTGCCGTCGCTCCCAGAGCCAGAGAGGGGTGAGGAGCTGCCGTCGCTCCCAGAGCCAGAGAGGGAGGAGGAGCTGCCGTCGCTCCCAGAGCCAGAGAGGGGTGAGGAGCTGCCGTCGCTCCCAGAGCCAGAGAGGGGTGAGGAGCTGCCGTCGTCCCCAGAGCCAGAGAGGGGTGAGGAGCTGCCGTCGCTCCCAGAGCCAGAGAGGGGTGAGGAGCTGCCGTCGTCCCCAGAGCCAGAGAGGGGTGAGGAGCTGCCGTCGCTCCCAGAGCCAGAGAGGGGTGAGGAGCTGCCGTCGCTCCCAGAGCCAGAGAGGGGTGAGGAGCTGCCGTCGCTCCCAGAGCCAGAGAGGGGTGAGGAGCTGCCGTCGCTCCCAGAGCCAGAGAGGGGTGAGGAGCTGCCGTCGCTCCCAGAGCCAGAGAGGGGTGAGGAGCTGCCGTCGCTCCCAGAGCCAGAGAGGGGTGAGGAGCAGCCGTCGCTCCCAGAGCCAGAGAGGGAGGAGGATCTGCTGTCGCTCCCAGAGCCAGAGAGGGAGGAGGATCTGCTGTCGCTCCCAGAGCCAGAGAGGGAGGAGGATCTGCTGTCGCTCCCAGAGCCAGAGAGGGAGGAGGATCTGCTGTCGCTCCCAGAGCCAGAGAGGGAGGAGGATCTGCTGTCGCTCCCAGAGCCAGAGAGGGAGGAGGATCTGCTGTCGCTCCCAGAGCCAGAGAGGGAGGAGGATCTGCCGTCGCTCCCAGAGCCAGAGAGGGAGGAGGATCTGCTGTCGCTCCCAGAGCCAGAGAGGGAGGAGGATCTGCCGTCGCTCCCAGAGAGAGAGAGGGAGGAGGATCTGCTGTCGCTCCCAGAGAGAGAGAGGGAGGAGGATCTGCTGTCGCTCCCAGAGCCAGAGAGGGAGGAGGAGCTGCCGTCGCTCCCAGAGCCAGAGAGGAGTGAGGAGCCGCCGTCGCTCCCAGAGCCAGAGAGGGGTGAGGAGCCTCCGTCGCTCCCAGAGCCAGAGAGGGAGGAGGATCTGCCGTCGTCCTCAGAGCCCGAGAGGGAGGAGCCGCCGCCGCTCTCAGAGCCAGAGGGAGCCGGGCCGCCGCCGCCGCCTCCGCCACCAGAGGGAGCCGGGCCGCCGCCGCCGCCTCCGCCACCAGAGGGAGCCGGGCCGCCGCCGCCGCCTCCGCCACCAGAGGGAGCCGGGCCGCCGCCGCCGCCTCCGCCACCCCGCCGCCTCCGCCACCAGAGGGAGCCGGGCCGCCTCCGCCACCAGAGGGAGCCGGGCCGCCGTCGCCGCCTCCGCCACCAGAGGGAGCCGGGCCGCCGTCGCCGCCTCCGCCACCAGAGGGAGCCGGGCCGCCGCCTCCGCCACCAGAGGGAGCCGGGCCGCCGTCGCCGCCTCCGCCACCAGAGGGAGCCGGGCCGCCGTCGCCGCCTCCGCCACCAGAGGGAGCCGGGCCGCCGTCGCCGCCTCCGCCACCAGAGGGAGCCGGGCCGCCGTCGCCGCCTCCGCCACCAGAGGGAGCCGGGCCGCCGTCGCCATGCTACCTTGGACATTCGGGGCCCCCTCAACCAAAGAAGGCTTGGGGGCTCCGACATCAACCCCGCCCACCACCACCCACCATAACAGCCCACCCAAGGGACATAATTGGACTCTTGGGGGGAGGAGGGTGGGGGGGGGGGGGGGGGGAAGGGGGGAGTTGGCCGATTGCGGCCGGTGTACGTTGTACATGGGGGGAGGTGTGTGGCAGAGCAAAGCTCTGCCCTTTTTTAAATTGGCAGGGATGGGGTTAACTTCCCCTACCTGCCTGGGTTTATTATGTTCAGGTGGCTGGGGTTGATTAGTTGATTAGGTTGATTAACGATCAATCAGCGCCCAGCCACCTGATATAAAAGGAGGCCTCAGCTTCTCATTTGGGAGAAGGGAGCTGAGGAAGCAGGTTGGTGTTTTTGTTTTGTGGTTTTTTGAATTTTCTAAATCCAGTGAAGGCATTGCCCAGCCTGGAAACTTTTATTTTTGTGAGTTTTTTTTTTTGCTTTATTTGTGTTTGAGTATCTGTTATTTTGCCCTTGTGCACTTTATTTTTGTTTATTTATAATAAAATAGTTATTTTTTTTGAACTGCAGTCTGTCTCTGGGCCTCTATCCACTCGCCAGCCTGCCACAGGGGGGAGAGGAGAGAGAGAGAGAGAAGCATAATTATAAATATCAATTGTTTTGTGTAGTGTTCGTCCACCCTGTTTTGTCAGTGTCTATTTGTTTTGTTTGTTTATTTATTTTGGCCTCACGTGCCGTGTGCTGTTTTGTTACAAACCTTTTATTTTCTGTCTGTTTATTTATTAAACTGCGCATCAGCGCCTTCACCGTTCCAAAACCTGTGTTCTGAATCAGTTCCTGTTTCTGGTCTGTCGTCACCCACTACGGCCGTCTTTGTGACAGATGCACATAATGTAAATTAAGAACGGTTCTAGTTTCTTGAATGGGTTTTGGTCATCACATACCACAAACTACAGTGGTTATTTTCAGAAATACAATTATAGTACATCATACATTGTATAACAAATATACACACGGCTCATAAATAAATAGATATAACACAAAAGGGCAGTCAAAGCACACATTATAAAAAAGCAGGTATTTCATTCTTGAAACCTATTCAAATGTTTTTCTGTTAAAGACACTTCAAGGTCCATTGAAGGACACCAACTGTCTACCATGAATGCAAGCTGTGGAGGATATTAATGGTATATATTATGTGTGTATGTAGACATTTTTAAGATGTAAATGCATTATATATTATAGATTTGGAAGCACTAAATTATATTCTACTGCTTCAAGCCACCGTTTCAATGAGAGTTTCAAGATTCTAAAGTTCTGAGGGCATCAACTTATTATGATATAACTACAAGGATATTCTAGTCTTTTAAGTGGAAACAGGACTAAGGTATGTTTGTATAATATCAACGGAGACAAGCTGACATCCTTTGTGAAGTTTGTTTATCCAAACTATACTGTATCTTGGTATCACAGGAAACATGATTTGGAATCGCAATGAAAGTTAGTACGAGAGATATAGATAATCTAATCTAAATGGTTGAGCAGATTTTTCATGTTTAAAACAGTCACAGTTGGTAAAGTTCCAGGCAGCAATTCTGAGACTATCGACAAAATAAAACCTGATTTCTTTTACCAGAATGCCTATCGGTATACAGGATATGTTTGATACTTTCTTCATTGGCTTATCCCTACCACAAATAAAGAGGTCAATATGTCCTTCAGGATATCCTCCAATTGTTTGGCTGCCTAAAAGTTTTTCATTATTGTTTTTTCTCAGTTCTGTTGACAACTCTTTCTGCAGTGTTGATTCTCCAGGATTCCTGAAAATGAGGCCAGTTTCAGTGGTACTCTTCCGGTTAAATCAATGAATACAAGGGTTTCTCTGGTTAGTTACAGTAGTAAATCTTACATCTGATAATAAAATATGCTAAAAACAAGTTTAGATAATGTTTCCTGAACAGTACTTATCCTGTCACACTGGCAAGGTCACTTGCTACACTATTCTGTTTTTCTTTTATTATAGAAGTTGTAGTCCTCTTATCAAGGTTGTCTAGGACCAATTCCCTGATAATCGCCAAAGTTAACATTGAAAAACAAACAGCAGCAGTGACTTGGTGTGAGGACACTGATTCAAGGGCAGGTGTTTGGCATTGAATAGTTAACTCTTATTCTAGCCCCATGTTAAAAATATGGGGGGAAACTAGATACTAGGTAGGTCTAGTCACCAAACAAGGACCCACAAAATGCTAACATTGTCTACCACCATGGGTCATAGAGGATGCTGAAAACAACAATTATTGCACTTACTGCTCAGTGTACCTGTTATACTCTCCTTGAGGAGGGCTTCTAACATTAAGATTACTATAAAAAAGAAGATTTGGGGTCCCCAAATGGCTCCCCTGTGTTCAAGGTAAGTAATATAGTCAGAGGAGTACAGGTTTGCATCCTGGCTGTGTGAAGTCTCCAGTCTTCGTTGGGGATTCCAGAGGGACTGATGTATTAGCTCTGATGCTTCCGTGGGTTAGGGAGACAAAACTGGTAGGTACTATTTCTCCTTATCGCACTACATTGAACCTACCAGACAGGCGTCTGGCCAGGTGCTTGGTGAGCTCAGGCGGACACCGTGAGGGCTGGCTTTTGTCCTCCAGAGGCCAGTAACTTGCTGACATCCGCTCTTGAATTGTTGGCTGTAAAATAGGAAACTGGCTTGGTTGTGGGTTTGGAGGACTCCCACTGAACCTTCAGTTCTCCTGAGCTCTGTGGGAAATTGCTGTCGTGAGTAGGGAAAAAATAATAGAACATTTTAAATTAGGGAATGATAAGGTGAGAGGTGATCTGAGCTGCAAATCGCTCTCCCGACCAGAGGAGGCGCTGAGAAAGGTTTATGTGCAATCACGCCGACTAGACGGTGGGGGCGGAACCAGAAGTCGGCCATCTTTTTGCAGGGCAGAAATGCGGTACTGCACAGTGAATCCAAAGTTGTCAGCACTATGGTGGGCACCGATTGGCTAAGAAATGGTACAGTGCTGATCACAGGGAGGAGCTGGGCAGTATAAAAGGATCGCTTTTCCAGGAGCACAGGGTTTTGCGAAAACACATTTTGCTGGAGCTGGGAGGGGTGTTGCACGGGTGTTTGCTTTGTTTTTTTAGCCGAGTACATGGACTGAAACTTTTGCTGCAAGTTCAGCCAGCTGCAGAGTAATTTGGGATTCCACAGAAGCTGAGACCACTACTGCACCACGAGCACCTTCACCACGAGCACCCTTGCACTGTGCACGAAAGGACACCAGCAACCCAGAGAAAAGGGGAGGGGGAGTGGCGTGCCATTAGCTATTGAACTGTATTCTGTGCTGCTGTGTCAATTGCTTAATAAAAGCGCAACAGTTCACATTGTTGTGTACTGTGGCAATCAAATTGCATTTCTTTGTTCTTGTGATGTCGTTCACCTGCACCACTTCAGCCACTCTGTCACAGGGGTAAATAATTGAGCAATTGTTATATAAAAAAATAAATAAAATAAAACATTCCAACATTTGAAGACATTGAAAAAGACTTCTAGTTAAAACGTTTGTCATTGAATTTATTACATTTCTTTATGTACTTAATAGTTTAGTGTTTAATAGTTAAGGGTGCAGCTGTGTTAATGTGTAAATTGTGTTGTATTAACCAGTTGTGACAGAAATACAATGGTTCTTGGTTGTAAATCTCCCTCCTGACCTGTGAGGGCTCCAAGCAGCGAATTCTTTGGACAGGCTGGTCTGACAGTTCTTTCCCAGGGTCGGGAAGTCGGCCAGTCTGGAAGAAGGTGAGACCATTTCAAGAACGTATTGACCCGGGAGGGATGTCAAGAAAATTCATGGTTTAGTTCATTTTAATATCAGGTATTTAATTCTGTTGTCTGTGTGATATGCTGTGGGGGTTGTGTTGATAACATGGATTCCAGAACATTTTTAACCAGATCTACTACAAAGCTGATTAGATAAGTGTGGCAAAGTACCCCGCCCCTGGGCTATTTATGTTGTATGTTATGTGTAGTGTGTTAATGTTGGTGCATAGTCATGGGTACACGGGATATAAATGGGTCTGTGTAACACAAGTGTTTAAAATGTATATTTGTATTTAGGCACGAGGATTCCACAGCACTTCATGTGCAGGTAAAATGTAATAATATGTGAGCATGGGGAATTGCACTTTTATTAATTCACGTGCAGTTGTACCGCGACTCCAATTGAATGATTGATTAGTAATCGAGTCTCGGTACAGCTGCATAAAAGCAACATGTTTTTACTCACTTGGGGTTGTGTGTTCGGTGAGTGGAGAAAGGGTGTGGATAGGAGAGAATTACTAATAATAATAATAATAATAATAATAATAATAATAATAATAATAATAATAATAATAATAATAATAGCATCTCACCATGTTTGTCTGTTCGTCCGCTGTTTGTTAGTGTCTGCTTCATGTAGTGTTAATCTTTTTTGTTTCATCTCTGTTTTGGCTACCAGTGCCGTGTCCTGTGTTTTTTGTTTGTCTTTACAACCTTTTTATTTTCTGTTTGTTCATTTATTAAATGATCAGCACATCCAAGCACTCAGCTTTCCAAACTCAACCTCTCCGTTGTTTATTTGTTGATTCCTGGTTCTGGTCTGATGTCACCAACTACAGCCATCTTCGTGACAATAAGGCACAGAACACAAACTGTGTTAACTCTTTGAAGAAGAGCCAAGGCAAGCTATAGCTACAATGCAGTTGTATCATTATTGTGTTAAAAGTTAGTTAAAATGCTTTAAGGATCATTTTTAATTACATAACTTGTGGACACAAGTTTAATAGTTATTTTAAGTAAGTTTCCCAATACATCTGAAGTGTTTATTGTATTTTAAATGAATATTATAAACTAATAACTATTTTTAAATATTATCCTTTGATTGTATCATGATGTTTTTTATATGCTTGTAATCGTAATTTTGTATAGCGAATGAAACTGAAATTTGTATGCTTCTCCAATGAATGTAACTAAAGTTATATTGAATAGGTTTAAATGATAAATGTAAAATCCTTTGATAACAAAATAGGGGGATACATTCCATTTCTAACACATCCTTTTTGTGTGACACGGAACTGTCTATCAAATACTGTGAACCAATGGAAGGTCAAAAAGATACTGCACTGTGCTGCTGCACAGCTATCTTCTACAGAGAGGATGGCTGGGTTAAGAAGACTTTGTTTTAAACATCACACCACCAGAATGAGTATCAAACGTATATTGTGTGTTTACAAGTAACTGAACTGAAGCCATTATATTGATATCATCACATGCGTACTAGCCACAAGGAAGCTCGCACGTGTATACATAATGCGTGATGAACTATTAAGACTGCTTCACTAATACAAAACTCTACGACCAGAGAGCACATCAAGGATTTGTTATGAACATTGAACAATGCATTACTTTTCCTTGAATGTTTTAATTTGTTTATTCTTTATACATATGTTTTTAACTATGAAGCCTAACCTTTATTCTTCTTCCTTTGAGAATATGAATAAATGTAATAATAATTTGGATTGTTAGGTTTCTTTTTGTCTTATAACAAATACACATTTATGATTGATTTGAAATACTTAAACATACATAATATTAATTGTTAATCTCTTTTCATGAATCTAGGAATAATTAAATCAGAATCGCTAGTTCTTATTGAGGTATTGTGGTTATTGTGTTTATACTTTAATGGTAATTGGCGAGGACACAGTTATGACATAAACCCTAGATATACAACGTAAATATGCACGACAGGGAAACGATGTGGCATTCGCAGATTGGAGAGGCGGTTGCACTCGTTTACCAAGGGGTAATGCGTGACAGCATAAAAGGAAATGGAGACTGTTCCTTCTCATTGGTTTGAATGGAAGGAACCGAGGATTTTAACTGGAGTTAAAAATGTGGAGCAGTTTGTGAATGTTTTTGTTTGTTTGTCTGTGTAAATAATCGGTCTTGTTTGTTGCACAAGATGACCAACATGATTCCGTAGATGTCACCAAGGCCAACACTAAAACCGGAACAGCACTGCATTTACTGTCACAAAACAATAAAGTGTATCACCCACCATGAGAGCTACTGCACTCACCCAGGACTGGTGACCGTGGATGTATTATTGTGGGGCACATACGTCTGATTTATTACTGTTTTATTATTGTTACTGGTCACCAGACCTGGAAATACAAATAAAATACCCCTTTCCAAACCGGATTACAGTCTCTGTCTGCATCACCTCTGCACCTGTATTGCCATACCAGCAAAGGGACAGATATCTAACCATAACCCCCTCTGTCCCCCCAACTTGTTTTAGGTGTAACCAACCAGGACATCTGGCCAGGTCATACCTCGCTCCCATGGAGTGTGACGAGGCCACGTGTAATTGGGCACCTGAGAAAGAGCGGGGGAAATGGTTGGGAGGTGCCTTGTATGGTTGATGTGGTTTTGGGTAATGTGAAAACCCGCACATTAGTGGACACAGGATGTGAGAAAACCTTGATTAGAACAGCTGTCTTGGGTGGTGTGTCCTGGCGGGCATGAGGCCAGGTGGCCATCTCCTGTATCCATGGAAACACGGCGGCATACCCCACATTAAAAGTATGTTTATCGATAGGATCGATAAAAATGGCACCTGGTAGTAGGGGTTCAGGAAAAGTTCTGGGCTGAGACTGGCCAAAATTCAAAAAATTGATGCAAATAATGGCAGTCTCAGCCACACACATAAACGTGGCAGTAAAAAAGAAAAGGGAACACATTGGTGATGTGTTTCCTTTTCAAGCTGAAGTGTTTTCTCCTATTTTCTGCCCTAGAAAAACAAATAAAGAGAGGACTCTGGTGGGAGAGTGTTTGGATGCTAACAAATGCCAGTCAAAGGGAGCCGGAATGCAGTGTGACCAAGAGGGCAAGGTTACAGGGCCATGTACTCCAGCCCCCCCCAATATACCGGACATGTGGTACTCAAGTGCGGACATAGTGTGGGGCCAACATAATGAACCTTCACTAGAGCACACTTTGGGGCAGGTCTGATCTATTGAAGGTAAAGATATTGATGGGGCTGGGGTGCTAGTGTATCCACACTTATTATCCACACTTATTACACCAAAGGGGCGAGTGCGCCCGCCCCTTTGGTTCCACTGCCGATTATTTCCACTCCTTTTGAACACATTGCAATGGACATAGT
Organism: Polyodon spathula; assembly: GCF_017654505.1. Lineage (NCBI taxonomy): Eukaryota > Metazoa > Chordata > Actinopteri > Acipenseriformes > Polyodontidae > Polyodon > Polyodon spathula. Next base: position 16,841 of record NW_024474598.1, read on the forward strand.
GGGCCCTTTGCTACCTTCTGAATCCGAGTATACGCATATATTAGTAGTGGTAGATTATGCAATGCAATACGAGCCAGTTCCATTGAGGTCCACTAGTGCCGCTGCAAGAGCCACTGAGTTAGATCAGATTATGGCAAGAGTAGGGATCCCTAACAAGATATTGACTGATCTTGGAACTAACTTTCTGTCCAACAAATTATAGCAGGTATATAAAATATAAAAAACATGTCCATCAGGAAGTCTGTTTATCATTCGCAGATGGACGGTTTGGTGGAACACTTTAATCAGACCTTGAAGTCAATGCTGAGATGGTTTGCAAGAGCAGAAACATTGGGCATCACTTCTTCCCTACCTCCTTTTTGCAGTGAGAGAGGTGCCGCAGAGTTCGACAAGGTTCTCCTCCTTTGAGCTCTTGTACGGCTGACAGCCACGTGGCATCCTCGATGTGTTGAGAGAAGGGTGGGAGGAGCACAAGACATATCCAAAAATGTAATGAAGCATGTGAGATCGCCTGGATTTGGTCGTCGTTTGGCCCAGGACAACCTCAAATCGGTTCAGCACCATCAACAGCAGCACTACAATAAAAATGTACTAATTCGAACCTTTCGACCAGGAGACAAGGTAATGCTGCAACTAAACATAAACACCTCGGCCACGATATATAAGCCTGCAGTTCTCCCTGCTCAGGGTGGGAGTACAGAAGAGAGCATGGGAGAGCAAGAGGAGAAAGGAAATAAAAAAGAAAGCAAATATTCTAGGAACAGTGACAGCAATTGCCCAGCCGGACCTAGGATCGTATTATTGTTTGTGTCCGTGATTATTTTGTTAAACTTTTATTTTGTTGTGTGAGCAGTGTTTTTGTTAAAATATTATTTTATTTTTGTTATTTAAATAAACAGTCCTTTTAAACCACAGTATTTTTCCTTTGCATCTGGCCTGACATCACCACATGGATACCCTGTCACAAAGGTATTGTTTAAATAATTGAAAAACAATATACAAATATACTACTATAAATGTCTTAACCAATTTTAAAGTATTTTAAAAATATTTTCTGTGTTATCTTTAGCCACCCATATGCACTTGATATACAGTATTGCAGCTTGAGCATATTGCACAACCATTCATCTGGCATAGTAAAATCTGTGTTCAGATAACGTTAAGTTTGTGACACAACCCACAAAACTAGGGAAATTGGGTTTATGTTTTTACCACACAGCAATCTTAACTGATACACGTTCTACCTAGGCATTGCAGCACAGACAAGTGCAGTCTCTCCCAGTACACACAGGATGTGCAATTGGCTTTAAATCAGTGATTTATATATATAGGTTACATAATCACAGGTTCATAAAACACCCCAGTCCAGCTACAATCCAACTGGAACCATCATCAGAGGCAACTGCTAAAAGGTGCTGTGATAGGGATGGCTTTGTGGTGACGTCAGGTACAGTGCAGATAGAAAATCCAAGAATACTGCATTGCAAAAGGCTAGCGCCTTTTAAATCAAAGGAAAATACTGCAGTGCAAAAGGCGAGCGCAGTTAATTTCAATAACAAAATAATAAATAAAAAAGGTTTAACAAAAACACTGCTCACAGAGCAAAATAAAAATTTTAAAAAAAACAAATCTTAAAAAACACTAAAAACACACAGGTCAGGCTGGGCAGATTGCTTTCACTGATCCTGTGTTTTTAAACTCGCTCTGTTCGCTCTCGTTCTCTCCTCTGAACACCCACCCTGAGTGCAGAGAGCTGCAGGTTTTTATGCAGGTGACCATCTCCCGATTAACAAAAAACCACCTTCTGCACAAGTTTTTTAAATACTGCTGGCAGAGGACGAGCTGCCGATCTCACCTCAGCCAGAACACATTTAAATAAAAGCGAAACAATAACAAAACACGGCTACGTCGTCATATTTAAATACAACAAATAAATCATAATAATAACAACAAAACAAATACAAAATAATAAACTGCACAGGGGTGGAGGGGTACCCCATTCTAAAAATAAACAAATAATCATGTACAGGGCTCCTCACTCTGTTACAGGTGCCTATAATATTAAACAAAGTGTTTTATAACTTATTAATGCATTTCTTTATTTTATTTATCTGTATGACTTTATATTTAAGTTTTAATCATGTTTAAGAATTTAATGTTAAAATATAAGTAACGTAATTAATTTGCAGATACCTCAAAACATGCGCTGAGATGAAAAACCTTGTAACACACGTGTGGTACAGTAGTTCAACGTAACATTGCAGTTAAAATGGAAGGCTTTTTTTTATGCCAAATTGGTTTATTGCAGACAGGTGTAGAGGTGATGCAGTGCGTGAAAGAAGCAGACAGATAATTATAATCCAGTTCAGAAATGTTTTATTATCTTTCTAGGTCTGGCGACCAAACAATAATCCCAGGCAATACACAGCAATGTATATTTCACAAATTTAATTTAATAATAACGGGTTGCAGTCCCAAATAATAAACACAGTTAGTACATCCACAATAAACAAACACGGTCACCAGTCCTGGGTGCGTGCAGTAGTGCTCGTGGTGGGTGATACAGTTTGTATTTGTGACAAAGATGCAGTTTTATCCGATTTCGTTCTGTGCCCCCGCTGACAGCTCCGGAACTGTGTTAACTGTCTGGTAACGTGAAAGACAAGACGAGACAATTACAAACAAACAAAATGTTAGATTATTACCACAACCCTGGTTCCCTGAAAAGGGAATGACAACCATTACTGAATGGGAAGAGCCTCTCTGACCGTCAATCTCTGAGCAAATATACAAAAGCTGCCCTGTCAGGGTCATGCTGTGAGGGGGGGACGTCCCGCCCACCTCCTGTTGAAGAGGGACATCCTCACAGTAGCACATCGCCATCGCACATCGCCGTAGCACATCGAAAACAGGTCAGCTGGGGACATGACTTCAAAGGGTAATGGTTGTCATTCTCTTTTCAGGGAACCAGGGTTATGGTAATAACTTAACATTCCCTTTCAATTCGAATGACAACTGAATGTGAAAGCTGTATCAAAGCTGTCGTGGCTCCAGATTACCGACAGTACAGCCCCACGGTGATAACAACAGAGCCCACATGATGCCTAAGGGCATGCCGCCTGCAAAACTCTAGAGCCCAGAGAGGGTCTCGTTAGATTTGTCACATCAAGGCAGTAAAAACGCACAAATATCTGACTACCTGCCCATGTAGCAACATTGCATAACTCATCTAAGGCGGCACCATGAAGGAAAGCCCACGAAGTTGCCTGGCCCCTGGTAGAATGGGCCATAATGTCCCCCGGTAACGTATTGCATCTGTCACTCAGTGCACTAGACGTTGCTTTAATAGGGTCTGACCTCTAGAGCGGGACCTGTAGCAGACAAACAGCTGGTTGGACTGTCTCCAGGATGCCGTCCTATCCAAATAACAGCGCAGAGCCCGAACTGGGCATAGCGTATGTTGTCTACGGTCCTCCTCTGACTCGTGCGGGGGAGGTCTGAAAGTTTCCAAAACCACTGATTGGTTAATATGGAATGAGGATACCACCTTTGGCAAAAAGGATTGATTTGTTCTTAATGTTACCTGCGAGTCACTTCCAGTGAAAGCCATACATATGTCATCGATGTACAGCGCATGAAGCTCACTTATTCGTAAGGCAGACGTAATGGCTATTAAAAATGCCACTTTTAATGAAACAGGGCACAGTTCTGCTGACGCCATGGGCTCAAATGGGGGACACATAAGGGTCCGCAGTACCAGTTCTAGATTCCACTTGGGGACCATACCTTTCATGGGGAAGGAAGCCTCCGAGCCCCTTTAAGAAATTTCACTGCCAGGAAATGTGCCCCAAGGGACACTGAGTCAATTTTGTCATGGCACACTGATATTGCTGCCACTTCAGAGTGGATGCTGATTTTCCTGCATCAAACAGGTGTTGTAAGATGGTTAATATAGTCTCTGTTGGGCAAGTCACTGGATCATGACCTTTGGCAAGGCACCAGTCTTGGAAAACTTTCCACTTATATGAGTACTGGGCTCTAGTGCTCGGCGCCCTAGCAGACTGTAGTGTTTCTACTACTGCATCTGGCAGACCTTGTCTGAGCAGACGGCTCTGTTCAACGGCCAGACCCAGAGCTGGAGCTGTGCTGGGTTCGGGTGC
>NW_024474599.1:0-6656 GCF_017654505.1 Polyodon spathula
CATAACAGCCCCTCCGCTTGGCTCAGGAGGTCCTTGCGCAGCGGGAGCTGCCACGGCTGATCCGACAACATGTCGGAGAGGAGAGCAAACCAGGGGCGTCTCAGCCATCTGGGTGCAACTAGCAGAACTTGTGCTCTCTCCACCCTGATCCTCTCTAGTGTCAGGGGTATTAATGGTAGTGGAGGGAACGCATACAAGAGCCCCTTTGGCCAGGGGTGAGCTAGCGCGTCTACTCCCAGGGGGTCCACGTCTCTCTCTCCATGGAGAACCATAGGGGGCAATGAGTGGACTCGGCTGTGGCAAAGAGGTCGACTCGTGCAGTACGAAACCTCTCCAAAATCTGTTTCACTACTTGATGATGCAGTCTCCATTCCAAGCTGTCTGGAGCTCTGCTGCCTTGTTGTCCACACCGGGGAGGTGAACTGCCCATGGTGGAACACAAGTTTCTGTGCGTTCAGGACAGGAGTCTATGCGCTGTGTGGTGAAGGCCCTGCGAGAGTGATTTATGTTGGCTACCACTGTAGTATTGTCCGTCCGGACCAGCACATGTTTGTGTGCTAATTGCTGGCAAAAATGTGATAACGCCAGGTTCACTGCTTGCAGCTCTTCCGCATTTATGTGCGCTTGCTGCCAGTGTCCCTTCCACTGACCTTTTATTCCTCTCCCATTCCAGACCATTCCTCAGCCCAGGATGGAGGCGTCTGTAGTGATCACTTCCCTTTTGTGAGGGGATCTGAGGGGAGATCTGAGGCGCAGATTGCCTGGACGGAGCCACCACTCCAGTGTCTTCCGGCATTGTCTGGACATTCGCACCAACCGGTACCAATCTCGGACCGGGTGCACCTTGAGTGTATTCACCCATGCTTGAAGCAGGTGCATTCTCAGCAGCCCTAGTGGAAGGATTCTCAAGGTGGCTGCCATCAGCCCCAACAACCTTTGATATAGTTTGACCTGTAGGAGAGCGTCCTCGCTGAATAGGGAGAGTGTGTTCTCCAACGACCGAATCCTGTCTTCCGACAGTGAGGCAAGCATGCTCACAGAGTTCAGTTTGTTCCCCAGGAACACTGTAGACTGAGATGGTATAAAGTTGTTCTTCTGTTGATGTATTGAGAGCCCTAACTTCGCCACATGATCTATGACCTGTTTTGTGTGTGCCTCTGCGTGTGCTTTTGACTGTGTGCAAACCAACCAGTTGTCCAGATAGTTTAGGATCCGAATACCCCGCAGCCTGAGTGGAGCCAGTGCTGCATCCATGCACTTTGAAAATGTGCTGGGTGCCAGCGAGAGGCCAAATGGCAGCACGCAGAATTCATACGCGTTGCCTTGAAAAGCGAAGCACAGATATTTTCTGTCGTGGGACGGATCGGGACGTGAAAACAGGTGTCTTGATGGTTGATCGATGTGAACCAGTCACCCGGTTGGACGGACTGAAGAATACTCTGTTCTGTCAACATGTTGAACTTCTTCTGTTTGAGGAACAAGTTGAGGCCCCTGAGGTCCATAATTGGTCTGAAACCGCTGTCCCTTTTGGGCACCAGAAAGTACCTGGAGTAAAAGCCGCTGAGGGCGTCGCTTTGACTTACCAAGCATACAGCGTACTTCCTTCAAAGATTGTCGATCAACTGTTGAAGAGTTGAAGAGTGTTCCATTAGTTGATAGCACCCAGGAGTCGTGGGTGCAGCCTTGCCATGGGTCGTTGCCGTTGGTCAGTCCGGTTGTGAGAGGATTTGGTGGCAGCTGGGGCCCCTCAAAGGCAGTCTCCCTTGGGCTTGGGAGGGGGCTGGTCTTTCTTAGGCCCCGGCCTTGGCCTCCAGCCAGAGAACTGTTACCCCTGGCCGTTGGCCCTGCCTCTGTCTCTGCCTGCTTGTCTACTCTGGGGTAGAGGGCGGTGTTCAGACCCTTTTACCCCAGCAGGCTGCGCATGCCACCTTGGGTGCTAACTGTAAGCTGGAAGGCGCAAGAACTTTGAGGCGACCTCAATGGCCTTGTGAGACCTCTCAAGGCTCACATCAATGGTCGCCCCGAAAGTCTGCCTTGGTGTAATGGGGGCATCCAGCAGCGCCACCTTCTCGGTCTCTATGACCTTGGCTGGCGTCAGCCACAAATGCCGGCAAGCGGCCACCATCGCCGCCAGCGACCTCCCTGATGCCTGCCCTAACTCCCCTATTAGGTCAGTCATTGCCTTAGCCACCGCCTGGAGCTCCCCTCTGTCTGCCTCCGTGGCTCTGTCCTGCAGCCTCTCCACCAACTGGCTCTGGTAGAGTACAAGTATGGCCATGGCGTTTGCTGCCTTCTTTAGTATTGTGTCCATTGTTCTGCAAGGCTTTGACAGGCAGGTTGGGACCGTGTCCCTGATGGTGGGGAATGCGCCTTGGCCTGCTTCTCGTGCTCCTGCAGTGTGCAGCAGAGACTCTATGGTTCTGCAGGCTGTGGGTGCAGACACTGGTTGCCCAAGGAGGAGCACACCAAATCCAGGAAGTCCTGGCATAAGGGGAGGGCATGCTGTGGGTGCCCTCTCTGCTGGAAGAAGTAGTTCCCCTTTCCCTCCTGTTCCGCCAGCCATGGGACGTCCGTGGCTGCAGCTGCACGCTGCATTAGCGCCCGGAACTCCTCCCTCTGGGACACGTGTGGCAAGGGCGGAAGGGTGCTCCCCACTGTGGCCTGCCCGACGGAGGTGGCTGGGTCCGACACATACGACATGTCCGACCTGGACGCCATGAAGGACATCTCTGGGCTAGGTGGTCTAGGCAGAGGGGAAGGGGAACGAGACTGTGGGGGCTAGGACTGCCCCCCTGAAATTTTAATAGGGTCTCCAGCATAGTTTGAGGGCCCTTACAGTCTCTGCCAGCTCCGCAAAGCGCCACTCAGCCGAGCTTGGGTGCTTTCGAGGCACCTGCGTGGGGAAGGGGAATGGTGCCTGTGCATCTGTCCCCTGGTGAGCGTCCCCTTGGGTGGTACCGCCTTGGTGGTGACCATCTCGCCTCACCTGAGAGGTGTCTGCGCCTCTGTAACAGTGGTGGGGAAGGGGAGGGTGACCCAGTTGTGCGGGAGAGTTCTCTGGTCACTGTAGCAGGGAGGGTCCTGGACGATCTCTGCAGAGGCTCTTGGACGACCAATCTCATTCTCCCATGGCTTGAGGAGAGAGACTCTGCTGGGGATAGGGCTGCTCTCCGTCACTTAGTTCTCCTTGAGAACTTCCAACAGGGAGATCAGTCCAGCTCACCTGCCAGTGCCTTGGTCGCGTGTTCTGGCCCTAGGCAACTGGTGCAGAGCTTAGCTGAGCACCAGTCACACTGGTGGAAGCCAGCTGAAGACCCAGTCGACTGCATCGACATGTTTGAAGTTGTTGTTGTTTTTTAAAACTGCTGTGCCCAATGAGCAGCCTGCAGACGCGTTTTTAGAATGATTTACCGGTGCCGAATCAGTCGCTGCCGGGATTGGCTTTGAGGCGCACGCTGTTGGTGCCGAGGTTGGTGTCAAGATGCGTGCAATTGGTACCGGGCCATAGACAGCTTCGAAGCTATTCCCCAGTTCTGAATCAATCAGTACCTGGAAATGTGTCGAAAAGAGCCTGGTCTGTGCCGAGTCAATCAGCGCCGAGGTCGATGCCGATGTGTAGCGCGGTCGGTGCCGAACTGTAGATGGCCTCAAAGAGGTTCACCAGTGCCGAATCAATCGGTGCCGAGAAAAGCGATGTCGATGCCGAGACAGTCGGTGCCGAGTGGACCTTTTCCAAGGTCGGTGTCGATGGTAGGCACTGTTGGGGCCGAACTGTAGGCGGCGCCGAAGATGTTTACACCTGTGCCGAGTCAATCGGGACCGGGTAGGTGCTGTTTTTTTTTAACCTCTGTTCGGCAGGAAAAACCGTGGTCGATGCTGGGGTGTGCAGCCGATTCAATCGGCGTGGTCGCCGAGGGCAAGCGCAGCCACGATAGGAAAGCCCGAGGATTGAAAGGGGGCACTTTTGTTGGTCGCTATGAATTAAATCGGTGTAGAGGATGATGCCGCGAGCCCGTGGGGTCTCCTTAGAGCACCACAACTGCTCTCACGTGGTGTATCAACTACACGAAAACAATGTAGTGAGAGAGTAATGGCCTCTCACTAATCCCTGAAGAGGGGTCGAAACCAACTCTAGCTAGAGAACTGACGCAGGAATTATAGTGAGAGCCAATTTACCAACGCTCTAGAGCGTGATTACCATGGATTCGATTATTAATTTATTTAGAAAACCAAACAAATCAGCCAGATTCGGTATGTAAAAATCAAAAGCAATGTAAGACCTGTCTCAGAGAGGTGAAAGAGAAAATGGCGATGTGCTACTGTGAGGACGTCCCTCTTCAACAGGAGGTGGAAGGGACTTCCCCCTCTCAGCAGGGCCCTGATCGGGCAGCTTTTGTATATTTGCTCAGAGATTGAAGGTTAGAGAGGCTCTTCCCATTTGGTAATGGTTGTCATTCGAATTGAAAGGGAAACACAACACTCACGATTTCTGGCAACAATACACATTTACTGTCCTTCTGGCTTTTACTCACTACAAACCAAATGCGAAGGAACAGATTCCGATTCTCTGTACCCCTTATATGCTGTCGCACATGACCCCTTGTTAAACAAATGCAGCTGCCTTGAGAGTCTGTAGCTGCTACATTGTTTCCCTTCCAGGTCAATACGTCTCGCATTTTTCCAGACTGATGACTTCCTGACCCGGGGAAAGAACTGTCTCTATGTCCTCACTTAGTGCCCTCACAGGTTGGGGGGGGGGGGGATTTATAACAAAGGTTCATTGTATTTCTGTCACACAACCCCATTACCATTAAAGATTGTACAGTAGCTCCAGAGTGGCACATACAGTACAGGCACTCCACGTGGAGTGCAGGATGTACGCTGGAGGTTGCCGGTTCAAATCCAGGCTATTCCACCATTGACCGTGGACAGCAGTTCCCATGGGGAGGGCAAACAATTGTCCGAGGGGGGGAAGGGCTTAGGTCAGCCAGAGTGTCCCCGGCTCACTGCGCACCAGTGATCCCTGTAGACTGTACGGGTGACTGCCGGCCTGCCTGTGAGTTACCCAGAGCTGAGTAGTCCTCTGACGCTGTAGCTCTGAGGCGACTGGATGGCGGGCCTGCAGAGTGAAAAGAAGCAGTCGGCTGACAGCACATGTTTCAGAGGATGAGTGTGTCCAACTTTGTCCCTCCCGAGTCAGTGCGGGGGTGTCAGTGGTAAGCCGGGTTGAAATAAACAATAACTGGGCTTTGCAAATTGGGGAGAAAATAAAAAAATTATTGGTGATTCCAAAAAAAAAAAAGATTGTACAGTATTTATTGAGATTACTCATGACTTCACGGTAATGTTGCATTTTACCCCCTGAACATACATTTTACTCTCTCAGGCACAAATTTATAAAGGGGAAAAACTGACAGCAAAAAGCCACGTAAGATGCGTGTTCAATAACGACCTATTTTATAAGACTAATTAGATGAAGCAGGAAATTCTGCAATCAAACTCTTTCAGTATCTCTCACCGAAATTAGCGGTGGAGAATTACACACCTCTCACAATAAATAACGGGTTTGGGTCAACCCTGCGTGTGTAGGCTGCACATTCCAAAAGAAAATGAATGGCACACAAAGACCTCAGCCTGGTACTAGCCATGGTGATGAGGATGCTCAGAAGTGAAAACTTTACCAATATGGATCTGGTAACACATGAAGATGTGTTACAAGCTCAAAACACAAAACCAGGACAAAAGAATAAAAATTGGAATGTGTGGTAGCTTCTTAATAAATAAATGTACCACTTCAGAATTTGTAGTAAGTTCCTTATACATTATGACGCATCATCCAGTTAATGTGCTTCGTATATTAGTTCAATTTCTTATTTTGTACAGAACAATTCCAGGCATATAGACTTTTCAAACTTCAGAAACAATAAGTTTTATTTATTTACATCCATGACAGTCAAACTGGTGGATAATCCTTCCATTGTTGTACAGCAAAAATAACAGCCACAACAGCTTCATACGAAAAGTCTTCAGTTTAACTACAACTTATACTTTTTTAAATTCTTATGCAGTTACAACTCTCCTATTTCTTATGTAGGTCTGTATTTCTGACAAAAATAAAGCATATCTATATGGTCTACAATATAGCTACATTATTCACATGTGCCTACAACCAGCTGTACTGTACTTGCTCTAGCTACAAACTAAATGCGTCATCTGTCCCTCTGTCCTTTTTTTTTTTTTTACCGTTTTCTTTACAACTCAGATTTAACAATATTACCTGAACCAGTATTGTTAATGGTCTTACGAGTATAATGTTGTGTAATTGTGTTTCCGCTTCCACCTTGCCGTAATCGGTTTCTTTTGTTGTGGTTAATGGGAGGAAACAAGGATGGGGAAACAGTGAGTGAATTGTTTGTATTTGTTGCAAATAATTGTTGTTGTTAAATTTTTATTTAGGAAAGCCATATTGAGCTGCACTCAACTCACTTGCAAATGGGTCCTAGTCAACAAATGATTTACATAAAATACAACAATAGTAACAAATAAATAAATAAATAAAGATAATACATACATAATATACATTAAGATTACAAATTACATACACAGGCCATTTTTAAATGAGTAAACAACAGTTTGTTAAAATTACAGCAGAGGTC
>NW_024474600.1:0-16430 GCF_017654505.1 Polyodon spathula
TACAGGAGCACTCTAACTTCATATGAGAATAATATAAGACACACAGTTGAATCTCATTTAATATTACTTATTTCTTAGCAGTTATGACCAGGGCGACTTACAATTATTATAAGATACCACATTATTTTTATAACTACCTGTTTATATATTTGGGTTATGAACCTTGTTCAAGGATACAGCAGCAGTGTGTTTGAACCCACAACCCTCTGGTCATGAGTCCAGAGCTCTATCCACCCCGCTGCTGCCATTATCAATGTGCCTTGGAGAACAAGGGTCCTCTGATACGTGAAATCCACAGATAAACGAGAAAAACGATTAAACTGAAAGCAATAAACACGTGAATTGAGCTCTAAGCACTTGCTTAATTTATACTGCTTCTTAATTATCCGAATCATTGTGATCATACAAATCTTACAAAATAAAAAAAAAGCATCTTGAATAAGCATGTGTGTAGGTTTATTCAAGATATTTATTTTTATTTTGTACAAAATGATATTTCAGTTCTCAATATTTAAAAGATGCTGTTTATATCCTATTAATTAGTAATATAGAGCCCTAATTTACATTGACTCTCCCAATTAAAAAATAACACTGATCCAGTGTTCACACTGTCTGGTGTCAGGAATAGTGAACAGCTGATCAGTATTAATGATTTCAGTGGGAGAAGGTGATATACTATTAGAAACTAAAAAGAAACTTTAAAATTTATATTTTTAAAACTATTAATAAAATAAATATTGAAAGTAACACTGCTCAGATATTCCCCATACAAAGAAAAGAGCATGCCTGTTAGTTACTGTGCGCTGACCTCCAGTCACTGGAATGAAACTGGCTGAACCTCCCAGTGCATAAACTCCAGAAGATGTGTTCCACTGTTAGCTGAGCTCCTGCACCTGAATAAGCAGGGAACTGGGTGAAGCTGCAGCAGAGCCGTGTCTAGTGTTCACACTGAGTTTGTTAGGGGGTTGGGTCTGCACAGCACGCCTCCATTGGAGTGGAGTGTGAGCATGGCAAACGAACCCAACGAGTCCAGCTGAAGAGGTGAGGTCGGTTCGCTTGCTAAACTGCAGGGTGAACAATAGGGGAACACAGCTCATTTGCACACAGGAAACAAACCACACACTTCGACCTTTGTAGTTGGATGAGGAGAAAGTGAAGTTTCACGGCTGTTTTTGGTTGGTAGTGTTGTGTCTATTAAGTTCAGTAAAAAATAATTAAAAAAAAAAACTCAAGGGGAACAAAATAGACAGTGCAAGAATCGAGGACACTTAGAAATGTGGTCGGACACCAAAATCCAGGTGGAATTCTCCTCCAGTGCTGTTTCCATAGCAATACAAAGAGATAGAAAATGATATATACTTGAAACATATGCTGACAAAAACAGAACAATCCTCCAATCACTGCCAGCTTAAAAATACCCAAAGATGCATTGCAGACAGTGTGAACATCCAGTCCACTTATCCTAAAAAAAAATGAGTTCACTTGCAAATAGGGTGATCAGACAGCAAGAGTGAAAAATCGGGACACTTTCAGTTGGCGAGGGGAGGAAAGAAACCGTGTGAACTACTGCACAACGCAAGAGACGCAAACTACGCATCTTTCTTCTGTAGACGGGCTTTTTTATTCATTCGTCTTCCTGTGTGCATTGCATTTAGACAAACACAAAAAAAGTAGCGAAATATAATATAAAAAAGCTGTTAACTTTCTTATTTACTGTTGAGATGACAGCGATGTTTTAATTAGCCTATCACTGCCTCTGCGTTGGCTTTGCTGTGACCTGCACTGTACAGTAGCACGTGGGACAAAGTCAGTGCTGCATTGTTTTCATTTATGTTGCTTTGATATGGGGGGGGGGGGGGATCCCATTTAAATGCATCAAGATTTCAGGTTGCAACACAACAAACTGTGAAAACGTCCAAGGGGGTGAACACTTCCCATAGGCACTGTATGCAGATACTGCTTCATGGACTAAATGTATCAGATACGGTATTTTTCTTATTGCTGATAATAATGGAATGAAAAACTATTATTTTATTCATACATATTTATTTTGACAAAATAAATCGAGAGTAGTGTCCATTATTGCTTATAAAGACTGAGAATAAACGTGTAGCCAACTAAAGCATTGTATTGCGAGTTTGTATGTAGGAGCTGTGAAGCATTAAATGACGTAACCTACTGTACAATGTATAGTGAATATGTACACTTATTTTCCGTGTTCATAACTAGAGATTGCTAACTCGCAAATCGACGAGACATAGCTTAAATTACTCCTTACATGACATCTTTCATTGGGTGAAATATTAGTGTTTTGCGCGAATATTGAATATCCACCCGAATATCCGATATCCAATATCAACCTAACTTCACCGGGGTTACGCAGCTTAATAACTGCAACGAACTGAGCGGCTCCAGATAGCCGCTGGGAGGGTCTCAATTGCAAGGAACTGAGCGGCTCCAGATAGCCGCTGGGAGGGTCCCAATTGCAAGGAACTGAGCGGCTCCAGATAGCCGCTGGGAGGGTCTCCAATTGCAAGGAACTGAGCGGCTCCAGATAGCCGCTGGGAGGGTCCCAATTGCAAGGAACTGAGCGGCTCCAGATAGCCGCTGGGAGGGTCCCAATTGCAAGGAACTGAGCGGCTCCAGATAGCCGCTGGGAGGGTCCCAATTGCAAGGAACTGAGCGGCTCCAGATAGCCGCTGGGAGGGTCCCAATTGTAAGGAAAGTTACTGCGGCCTGGAGCAGAGGTGCGCAAAGTGGGGGCGTGGAGAGTCACTAAGGAGGGCGGGCGGTTCTGTTAAAAAAAATAATAAAAAAAAAAAAAAATAATAATAAAAAAAGTATAGAACATTTTAAATAAATACACAAATGACAGTTAATTAGGCCAAGTCGTTCCCTTTCAAATGAGCCACTGACGATCACTCTAGGACTAGAACCGGAGAAATGATGTTTGAAGTGACGAATGTGTCAGTGAAACTGCAGTGAACAGGGGCGACAAGCGTAAAAAAAAAAAAGTGTTAACAGGCATTGTTTCCCGGATTTAATGTAAATCGTGTATTTTATTTTTGCAATGCCAAATCAAACGCGTCAATGGGCGCGGGCTTGCATGTTAATGAGATATGCACACCTGACGCGAGCTGCAAATTAAAAATAATGAAAACTGTTCATTTACATGGAGTAATGCACAATACGTTGTTTTATTTGTATTTTCCTACGCGCTGTTCGCGTCGCAGTGGACCGATCAGAAATAAGGTCAAAGGTAGTGGCTGACAGACTGTCAGTGCCTCGCTCGCTCAGAGATTACCACAGAAACAAACAAACAAACAAAAATACACCAAACAGAATTTAATTACAAAAGTCCAACAATGTAATGTAATGATCTTTGTGATGCCAGTGTCCGTGGTTATAAAGACAGTAAAAAGAAGGACGCCACGTGTCAAGAAATAGCAGAGCTATTGGAAATTGATGGCATGCATATATCTCTTTATTTCACCCCCATTTTAGTCAAGTGACGGGGAGCGCACACTGGTTTCGTATTTCTGTAAAATAAGGCTTCTTTGTTGTAATAATGTTGGCTAATAATAATAATAATAATCACATTAGCTCTTTAACAAGGGGCGGTATTCCCCGAACTGTTTCCTTTTTTAGTGTGCGGTGTACCCAGGCTCTTTGGTGTTTTATTTACTTTATTTCATCTCCTCAAAAGAAGACAGTCTTTTCTTTTCGTGACTACACATCATTTATTTTGTACTCGCACTGTATTCGTGTCGTTCACTGCGCTCCCGGTGTGCAGACTTTATTTTGGGAAAACACAAGATTTAATTGCTGAACGATAATGTTTTTCAGATTTATCTATCAGGTAAATGTTGAAGGCTCGGCAGAGGGGACGGTGAACGGACTGTGGGGGCTGGGGCTGCCCGGTGGTAGGGGGCAGCCTTGGTGAATTCTGCTTCACAATGATAGGAAGAGCCGACATCGAAGGATCAAAAAGCGACGTCGCTATGAACGCTTGGCTGCCACAAGCCAGTTATCCCTGTGGAAACTTTTCTGACACCTCCTGCTTAAAACCCCAAAAGCCAGAAGGATCGTGAGGCCCCGCTTTCACGGTCTGTATTCATACTGAAAATCATGTCTCAGGAATGTGTCAAATCCGAACTGGACTTATTTACAGTACCCTATACACAAACACGTATAGATAAAAGCATTTATGTGGAAATAACTCCCCTATCGAATTTTATATAGCCGGAAATGGTGAAGATTACCTTGATTTGAATAACACTCTTTTAAGGCTTTCATGTAAAATTACTATGGCCGATGGCTCGGATATAGACAATGCTAGTCGGGTAGGAGTTATTAATTACCCTGTAGCTTCGATGTTTTTGGTTTTGACACATGTACAATACAATTTTACCAATGTAACAGTTATGTTTAATGAACATTGTAAGAAGTTCCCTACAATGGTCCTATGGCTCCAAAAACAGTTAAAGAAATGATCCAGGAATACAGGTCGTTTACCACACAACAGGCTCAGTACTCTGACAAACCACAGTCTAAATGGAAGAAGCTCTTTGATGATACAGCAGTATGGTTTGGTGCTGGAAATTCTGTTTTGAATACAATTAACATAGAGGAATTGGGTCACTCGATCACAGATGTAGCACATAGGGCAGGGAAAGGGATTCAGCACTCTGAAGCGATATATATATATATATATATATATATATATATATATATATATATATATATATATATACTATCCAAGCTGTGATCTACAAGGAGAGGCGATCACAGAGATCCTGAGAGCTGTAGAAATAGGGGTGTACAATATTGACCAGGGTATCAGCTGTAAGTTGTTTGTGCAGGGCATGTTGGGTGTGGTTAGTGCTTAAATAATGGACATACACCTGGGGGAAGTCCCAAGGAATGCTCATGATGATTTACAAAAGCGATTGGCTCTGTACCATGGTACAGCTCAACAAATTGTAGGGGCTCTGAAAATCAAAGCACAGGAGAATGAGAAGGAATCCCATCAGTGTGTTGGATTCTTTGCCCTAGGTGCACATATGCTTTTATTGCTTTATTGATCGTAACCTTTTTACTTTGGAATTGTGTACAGCGTTGTTGGTGGGACAAGTTAAATAAACAGCTGAATCAGAAGATTGATTTTGTAGACACTATTACACAGAGAGTGTCAATAATGTTTGATGGGGGTGAGCAGTGTGATGACTTGTTTTGATCACAGTATAAAAGCTGTATGGAAACTCTGCTGCTGTGACAGAATTCTTTGACTTCTCTCCAGCGTGCTGTTTGCTGTATCTCTGCTCTTGCATATCACCATAAAGCAACTTCTGGTTTTGAAACTGGACTTTGGGTGTCCGATATATTTTCTTTCTTACAGTGCCCAGTTGTATCTTGTGATAGGGATGTAGCCCTTCATGTGCTAATATATAGATTAAAAAATTGAGTTTTTGATTGATCTAATTGAAAGGTGTGTATATTGAATTATTGTTTATTTAATGGGAAAATGGTTTGATTATTTATTAAGTATTATATAATTGGGGGTTCTGATTGCACCCAATTTATCCCTCCCTGAATAGGTAGCAGGACTATATATGAATAAATCAAGAAACATTGTCTGCGATTCTCTGTAATCTGCCTGAATATTAAATGGAGTACTCTGGTCTGTAGGAAATAAGCTCTTGTGTTTGTCAATTAACTTACAGATTAAAGAGAGAGAGAGAGAGAGAGAGAGAGAGAGAGAGAGAGAGAGAGAGAGAGAGAGAGAGAGAGAGAGAGAGAGAGAGGGAGGGAGAGAGATGTTACATCATAGACCTACTTCAGACCTCCAGAAATGGCAATGCTTTTGCTTTTGTTTTTGTCTTCAATTGGTTTGCTTTCCTCATATTTTTATTTAGCAATGAGAGATTTACTTTGATTGGTATTCCCACGGAAGTGACTGTAGCTAACATAAAAAAAATACAGTCAAAAAATACAAAAAAATATTCAGTCATTCGTGATTAGTTTTTATGTAACTGAACTTGTTGCTTTCTGTCTTTATTTGTATCTACATGCCTGTGTACATGCTGTTTGTATTCTATTTTGTTGTGTTTTACTGCTATGTATTGTAAAGTGCTTTCAGATGCTCAGCATTTATTCTCTATTATTAACTACTGAGTCACGCTTCTACGTTGTCGTGTTTTCTTTAACCATGTGATGCTACTATACAATCTGATTGGCTGGAAGTCTGCATGCCGCCCTCGAGTTGCTGAAAAATAGAGCAGTGTTCTAAAGCTGGCAACACTAGTTTGTTGTCAGTTTGTTGCCCAGGGTGGTCACATGAGGAAACATGCCACAACTGTTTTCCCCCGTGTTGCCCATGTGACCATGGCTTAATGTAGCTGTAGCCAAGAAATACAGCTCCCATTCTCCAATGTGTGTGTGTGGGGGACGGGGACGGGGGGTGGAAATACAGCCCCCATTCCCCAGTGTGTGTGTATGGGGGGGGGGGGGGGGGGTGGAAATACAGCTCCCATTCCCCATTGTGTGTATGTGTGTGTGGTTGTGAAATACAGCCCCCATTCCCCAGTGTGTGGGTTGGGGGGGGGGGGGTGGTGGAAATAGTAGCTCTCCCATTCCCCCTTGTATGTATTTGTGTGTGCAGTTGAACATGTAAGTACAAACAGAGAATACATGAGCAGGAAAGACAGGGAGGGATAATGTGGCTTTGATCTGACCATTCTCTCATGCTAGCACTTCCATTTCAGAGATCAAGTATAATACAAAATGTGTATGTTCAGAATTGACTTGACCCTGCATTGCTTTAGTGATTGCATAAAGCTTGTTTCACCCCACTTTGTTCACTTCATTTCTTGGTATACTTGATATTGTGATCCTTTTACTACCAATGCAAGTAGGATGCCCTTTAACTTTGAAAGGTGTTGACTCTCTTCTGAATTTCTGCAACCAAGACAGGTGTTGACTATCTGCATCACTGTACTGTGAGTGTGATGAACACACACCCCTCTCAGTTATTCTGCATCACTGCACAAACTCATTTCTGTGAGTGTGATGAACACACACCCCTCTCAGTTATTCTGCATCACTGCACAAACTCATTTCTGTGAGTGTGATGAACACACACCCCTCTCAGTTATTCTGCATCACTGCACAAACTCATTTCTGTGAGTGTGATGAACACACACCCCTCTCAGTTATTCTGCATCACTGCACAAACTCATTTCTGTGAGTGTGATGAACACACACCCCTCTCAGTTATTCTGCATCACTGCACAAACTCATTTCTGTGAGTGTGATGAACACACACCCCTCTCAGTTATTCTGCATCACTGCACAAACTCATTTCTGTGAGTGTGATGAACACACACCCCTCTCAGTTATTCTGCATCACTGCACAAACTCATTTCTGTGAGTGTGATGAACACACACCCCTCTCAGTTATTCTGCATCACTGCACAAACTCATTTCTGTGAGTGTGATGAACACACACCCCTCTCAGTTATTCTGCATCACTGCACAAACTCATTTCTGTGAGTGTGATGAACACACACCCCTCTCAGTTATTCTGCATCACTGCACAAACTCATTTCTGTGAGTGTGATGAACACACACCCCTCTCAGTTATTCTGCATCACTGCACAAACTCATTTCTGTGAGTGTGATGAACACACACCCCTCTCAGTTATTCTGCATCACTGCACAAACTCATTTCTGTGAGTGTGATGAACACACACCCCTCTCAGTTATTCTGCATCACTGCACAAACTCATTTCTGTGAGTGTGATGAACACACACCCCTCTCAGTTATTCTGCATCACTGCACAAACTCATTTCTGTGAGTGTGATGAACACACACCCCTCTCAGTTATTCTGCATCACTGCACAAACTCATTTCTGTGAGTGTGATGAACACACACCCCTCTCAGTTATTCTGCATCACTGCACAAACTCATTTCTGTGAGTGTGATGAACACACACCCCTCTCAGTTATTCTGCATCACTGCACAAACTCATTTCTGTGAGTGTGATGAACACACACCCCTCTCAGTTATTCTGCATCACTGCACAAACTCATTTCTGTGAGTGTGATGAACACACACCCCTCTCAGTTATTCTGCATCACTGCACAAACTCATTTCTGTGAGTGTGATGAACACACACCCCTCTCAGTTATTCTGCATCACTGCACAAACTCATTTCTGTGAGTGTGATGAACACACACCCCTCTCAGTTATTCTGCATCACTGCACAAACTCATTTCTGTGAGTGTGATGAACACACACCCCTCTCAGTTATTCTGCATCACTGCACAAACTCATTTCTGTGAGTGTGATGAACACACACCCCTCTCAGTTATTCTGCATCACTGCACAAACTCATTTCTGTGAGTGTGATGAACACACACCCCTCTCAGTTATTCTGCATCACTGCACACTCATTTCTGTGAGTGTGATGAACAAACCCCTCTCAGTTATTCTGCATCACTGCACAAACTCATTTCTGTGAGTGTGATGAACACACACCCCTCTCAGTTATTCTGCATCACTGCACAAACTCATTTCTGTGAGTGTGATGAACACACACCCCTCTCAGTTATTCTGCATCACTGCACAAACTCATTTCTGTGAGTGTGATGAACACACACCCCTCTCAGTTATTCTGCATCACTGCACAAACTCATTTCTGTGAGTGTGATCAGTTATTCTGCATCACTGCACAAACTCATTTCTGTGAGTGTGATGAACACACACCCCTCTCAGTTATTCTGCATCACTGCACAAACTCATTTCTGTGAGTGTGATGAACACACACCCCTCCCAGTTATTCTGCATCACTGCACAAACTCATTTCTGTGAGTGTGATGAACACACACCCCTCCCAGTTATTCTGCATGGTAGGAAATGGGTAACATTTGGAGTGCCGCTGTACTCCTGGGACGTCTTGCTTTTTAAAGCATTTTGCCTGATGGTAACATTATGTAATATGACTCACAGCACCATTTCTGTAATTTATTTATTTATGTATTTCTTTCTTTCTTTAGTTACTGCTTACAAAACGCAGGATTCTCACCGAACTGTGTGTGGGAAGCATTTCAGTCAGGGGCAGAACCTCAAGAGACACCAGTGGGTTCACACAGGCGAGTACACATACCGCTGTGCTGGCTGTGGGAAGAGCTTCAAGGAGCCTCAAACTCTAGCGGTGCATCAGCAGATCCACACAGGAGAGAATCTTTATCCATGTGCGGATTGTGGGAAGAGAAGCCCTTTCCCTGCACTGTGTGTGACAAGAGATTCAGGCATTCTGCCTCCCTTAAAAAGGGAGTCACACAAGGAAGAGCAAACATCTGAGCTTGGACAATGTACAGTAACACTAGAGATATGTGAAGAACTGGGTTCTGTTTGCACTGAAGAATGATGACCCCCTGTGATAGAGAGCGAAAGAATCGATGTTAAAAATCTCCCTCCCATCGAGAAAGGATGGCGTGTAAAGACAGTGGGACGCTGCCTCCTAGATGGACCACCTTGATGGTAGGTGGAAACCAGAAGGTGACCATATTAGGAGGGGCGCGTAGTTGCAAGTACCCAGAACGACTCCATTGCAAGCAGCTGCATGATGGCCCTCTATTGGAGAAACCATGGTGACGGGTTGTTTGCAGGGAGGTGTGTATGGGTACAAAGGGGAAGCAGCTACGTCGGTACGCTGCCTTGCGCTGAGAACGTAAACCACCGGCCGGAGTATTGCGTTTGCTTTTGTTACGTGTTGTTTGTTTTTTATTGCAGAGGAGGAGTACAGAGCCAGCGGCTGTAGCCACAGAGCCAGCCCGCATCACCAGAGCACTACCCTCCCCACACGACACCAGCACCACCCTGCGGATTAAAAGCACACTTTCATGCACGGGACTGTTGCAGTGGGGATCATTGTGGAGTGTTGTTTTTGTTTTGGTCAGCAAACTAACCGTGTTCCCCCCGATATCATTGCTGGTAGAGGGGTGGTTCTTTTTGTTTATTTATAAAAAACACAGAGATTTTTGGGAAACATACCTGTTTGGACATTGCTTTATTCACTACACAACTCACACTTATCACACCCTCCCCACTTCAGAAACCTGCTCATTGTATTGGGGGAGGGGGGTGATTTATACAACTAATAAAAACAATAGTGAATCAACTACTGCGTTATTTTGTGATGGTTTTATGACCTCATTGTATCACGTTTTACCCTTTTGTCTTTTTCCTCCCATTGTGAATGACAGCTTGGGAACCATTCCATACTCTTTTGCTTGGTCTGTCCCTGATCTCGTATGTAGGGATTAGTCTCATTGCCCTGCAAAGCTTCGGTGTCCTGTTTGTATTGCAGGAATTAGGATTGGAAGTGTGTTCCTGCCAGTCCTCATAACAAGAAGACAGTTCTAAAGTTTTCAGGTATGGGGCCTCTCTGGAGTTTCTCTGGAAGAGGGAACACCTGCTACAATATCTAATCTTATAAAGCTCATCTGTTACGGATTTTGTTAAGAAAAAAAGGAAATGCACGACATTTCTGATCAAAGAAAGAATCATTTTTATTCATTATTACAAATACAATACCTGTTAATCAAAAACAATACCTGATTTAAAAGGTGAATATATATATATATATATATATATATATATATATATATATATATATATATATATATATATATATATATATATATATATATATATATATATATATATATATATATATATATATATATATATATATATATATATATACATATATATATATATATATATATATATATACATATATATATATATATATATATATATATATATATATATATATATATATATATATATATATATATATATATATATTTAATTCTTTCTTATTAGGTTTGGCAATTTATTTTTTTGATTTACTATACTTTCTGCTTCTACATTCATATTTGTGTAAACGACCCGTTTGTTCAAATCCAGGAAACTCTTGTGATTGTGTTCTTTGTTCATACTGGAACTGTAAAAATAGAAACAGAGACTTGAGCACCTTGCATTATCATCGTTATACAGCAATGAAGGGACGATTCAAGGATCAGTTGTCAGGGTTCATTAAACTTGTTTTTCACAGAATGTGCATTTGTACATGCTGTTGAGGTGCTGAAGGCTTTGTAAGCCAAACACTTAGAAACCACTGGGCTGCATGCCAATATTTATATTCTGCACAGCGCTGAGTTTTAAAAGGAGCTGAAGGCTGCTTGAAATGTTCCAACACGCTGCCCATTCTTAAACCACCTTCACTTGCTAATCTCTTACTGGATATGATTGCATTACATGTCCATTGCAGTGCAAGTTATAACACTGCATCATTCAATAAAGTGATGTCATGTTGTGCAAGTAGTTCTGCAGTGCCCAGTTCAAACACAGCACTCACGTCAATCATGAACAAAGGAAATCCAGGCAGAGCTTCTTTACATACCAAACTTGTACTTGGCTGAGAATCCCTTCCCGACTTCTACGTCGTCGCTGTGGAACTGAACCACTGCAGCGTTTCCACTGGAGGTGAAGGAGGGAATGGGTTCAGAGCCACAATAGGTTTGCTGTACAGGGGATGTAGTCTTGGGTCCATCTCGGAGAATGAGATAGTCATAGGAACAGTCATCAGAATACTCCACATCAAAGGAACTGATGGTAAGTGAGACCTGAAATGAAACACAAAAACGGATCTAGTCCAGATAAACACTGGCAAGCTCCCACATGTTGTTGTTACATTGAAGACAATGAAATGGACATTATAAAAGATACATCATTTAATATCACGATATAGATTTGTTTGCCCTCAGTGTTAATGCAATTGTTTTTCTTCTTCAAATACTTCTACAGACGTTTGTCCAAGCGGATCAGGTGAGTAGTGAACGTACCGAGGCGCCTCGATCATTCATACAGAGATGCTGCTGGTTTGTTCTTGAGTGTTTCTTACCTTGTACCCTTTAGGGGCGTTGATGATCCATGTGCAGTCTGTATTAGTGGGATATTCCAGTGGATAATTGGGAGATGTAAAAGTTCCACTCACAGCAGTCAGTATGCCTCCGCATTGCACTAGAGAATGAGAATGGCAGTGTGTGTGAAATGCTGGAAACCCTTTTTAACTTGGGACAGGAGAAGCAAAAGAACATGTAAATAATGGGCAGAGCTGGCTGATTGTAACTTCCGACAGCCCCTCGATGTGTAACTGTTCATGAATCAGTAAAGAGCACAGACAGGACTGCTTAAGACATTTAGAATTGCTTGGGTAAGAATTTGGGTAGTCTGTGATGCAAAACTTCCATTGTTCTCTGTCAGAAGCATGTTGCAGACATCTAGGAAGGGAATCAAACAGCAGATTTGAATTGGATAAGAACCTGCAGCCACACTGAGAAGAGGATGCACGAGGGATCTAACAGGTGGCTGTTGTCCAGTAACATCATAGCAAATTGGGCAGATAAAATCGATGGAACAATCTGTGTAAAAGATCATCTTCAGAAGACATGAGGCACATTGTACTTACTGCAGCCATAAAGCTTATTGATCTTTTGAATATCTCTAGGAGACATTGCTATTCTCTGTCCGATTTCTACCGTTTCATCTGGAATGGGTACAATAGTAGGCTGTCCAGTTGTATTTGAGAAAGCATCCCTGTGTAGATTTAAAGTAACAGTGTTTTAGTCAGATCAATACTGAAAAAGAGAAAAGATCTCATCACATTGTATGGTAGGTAATTGAGACAGGGTGAAGACCTGCACTTTCAGCTGCTGCTTCTTACCTTCCATAATGCATGATGGAGGTGTAGTCGTATGGCATGCCCAAGGTGTTAATGTCCTGCTTGTTAAAGTTATGAGCTTGGTCTGTAAAGGAAAGGAGATGCTGCTACCCCAGAATCTGTTTCTGTGTTTTACTTCCAAACACCTATTGTAAAAGCATTAGTGAGAGGTCACCAATTATTCCATTTAAATGATAATGCATTGTGAAATCCAATTATGAACCCTGGCTGAACTGCACGCATTTGTTTTCAACATGCCATTAGAGGCATCAAAGAGTGTCGGGGTCTTTCCTTGACCACGATCCTTGCAATAAGGGCTGCCCAGTTAGTGCAGACTCCTCACTTTCTTGAGCTCTTCCTAACAGTTGAATCACACTGTATTTAGATAATGAAAAGCTATTGGGATACAAAGCCCTGGTAATGAAATATTCAAGCCCCGCTTTATTGTATTAGAACAATGTGTTGCTGCTCTCCACCCTCCCCTCAGCTCTCTCTCTCTCCAGTGCTCTTCATTGTGATTGTGTGAGCGCTCCAGGAAAGGACTCCTTGTGGTTTCCTTACCTTCTGGGATGTACTGCCAGTTGATTCTGACATAGCTGTCGCGGTCAGGTCTGCTCTGCTCGTGATAGAAGCCTAGCGAATGGATGAGCTCATGTTGAGCCGTGGCTTTGTAAACACAGCCTCCCTTTGACAGGGACACTTGCTGAGCGCCTTTATACTTTCCAATATTGGACCAGCAGCTATAGGTAGAAAGAGAATCTTGTTTAGAAATCTTGTACTTTTTTATCTATAAAAGTCATTGCATATTTGTGAAGTTTTGAGACATGCTTAGTATACACCTTTATCTTTGAATGGCACTGAAATGGTAGGGTTTGTCAGAGACACAGCAGAGTGGTCATTTACCCGTTCTGGGGACTGATATTTACGTAGTCTTTTTCTGTAGTTCGTGGTTTAAATCTAATGCAGGTCTGTACATCGAAGTCTGGGAACGCACTGGAGATTATTGCCTTCTCTTCAGCACCTGTAAAAAAGGATAAGCCAATTGAAACTCATTGATATTTGAATATATCAAAGCTTAACATCTCCCAGACCAGAGGGACCAATACTAACTCCATCAGTTACACTGACAACTTTAAACACGATGCCCTTTAGAAAGGACGGCTAGATTCCTGTGCACAAATAAATACAGAGCACTCTTTTACAAACAAGAAATGTTTCAAAGATAAATGCAAGTCTCTTCGAAGTCAGTATTCTTCGTATTTGTCAAAATGAATCTTAGGTTTCCACTCAGCACATGAACTAGACATGTGTTTTTCATACTGCAGTTTTATTTGTCCTTGTTTCATTAAATATGGTCTCACTGGTACTATTAAACATATTGAATGTTAATAGAAAGCATTCTTCGAAGTGCTTCGTGTACGTACTGTATTCACTGGAGATCGTATAAGGCACATAAACAAATCCATCAGAGGCCTTCGGCCAAAAGCATGAGTTGTCCGGGCAGTTCATGGCATTCCTGGAGTTTGACACGACAATGTCACCCTCCATCATATGCGCTTTGATTTCTGTTTGAAAATTGAGCAGAGAAACATCTTAAAGGGGAACTCGTTTTAGCCACAATATGCATTTTTATGTACTTCTCTAGGATAAAAGAAACAAAACACATCAATCCATTTGAATGATCATTATGTTAGTGGTAATGAGCAGTTTACAGAAGTAGGTAAGACACTACCAATCTAATCTCAATGTGCTTCTGTTAAGAGCTCATAGATGTATAAATGAAGACACTCATCTCAAGTAGAATATGCCAGCCTTAACTTCCATGCAATAAGCAGACCCAATATTTCAAAAGGCAGTAAAAGTCTCTTCTATATATTTAGAAGCTTTCTTACCTTTATTGGCTTCTAAGATGATGCTGAAGACATCCTTATCTTCAGGGATCCCTGGGCTACTTCTTTCTCTTTGACCTACAGAAGCAAAGCACACCTGTGTGAAATCCTGTGTGCACGGGCAGCGTGTGGAATCCAGTGCTGTGTACTAATACTGGAGCAGAGTGGAATAGAGTCCCCCTGTAATACACTGCTGGCACACTGACACACACTCATGCACTACATAGTCAAAGCATTTCCTCCAGCGTGGCATCTGTGTTACAAACAGATACACAAACACACTGGCCGTGCTGAAGAGACTCCAAATTCAGTTGCTTCGTTGTTTGGGTCCATCTTTGTAAAACAAGAGTTTTTCTCCTTTCAAACAACAGAAGTACATGATACCCCAGAGTAAAGGTTTATGAATCTGGTCCAGTGTATCGTACATCCTGAATTACAAAGATTAACTCATTGCAATGTAAAATTCAACAGATATGCTTTATTTTCCCCCGTATGAGACACATATAAAAACTAAATCTAGGAACTTGCCTTTTCCACTTTGGTCCCCCTGCAACAACATAAGAAAGGGAAGACAAACACAGATGCGTTATTGAAATGTTTAAGAGCCCAGTAAAAATGCATTTGAAATGAGAAGCGCTGCAGCTGTGCGGCTTTGTTACCTTCAGAGGCTTGCCCTGTGAGACACTGAGCAGCAGTGCTAAAGTGGCGAGCACCAGTTTGTGATCCATCTTCATCTGCTGCTGCAATGTTCTGAGAAGCTCAGGAGATTCGTCTTTTTTCTTCGCTTGATGCTTTAGCACATCTGAGCATGGGCTTATATACATCCAGTCAAAGGTGTGTCCGTCAAGGGAGCTTAAAGCCATTCAATTACTGGATAAGGTGAAGTTTGCATTGGGTTTTAAAGTCCTTAATCTTGTGTAAAATCTTGTGTCACCCTATAGAATTAACTAACTGTGCTTCATAAAGTCAAGTGAAACCTGCAGAATAATGTTACGTTAACATATTGAATTACAGACCGCTTTGTAGTTTTCCATATACTTAACGAAAAAATGTGACATTTTGAAATCTAACATGAAACACTTTATTAGTATTATGGCTATCGGTAGAGTTTTTGTGATATAGTTTTGAAGTCTCTTTGATTACATGATGTTAAATAAAATATCTAAATTATGTTCATATAGTTTATTTTATTAAATAATGTCTCAATCCTAAAATTGCAGGTAGTGTAAAACTTTTGGCCATAGCTGTACTTACAGTATCTTCGTGTGCGCACAGTACAAGCACAAAGATACAGATGTGCAATCCTAGGAAACAAGCTTGATTTTAGTTTGAGGTCAGCAGACGCTTTTTTGGCTGAAAACGACACCACAGTGAAGACAGTGACTTTGTCATTAATTGCACCACACACACAAAGGCCAACAAAATGCTCAGATATATAGTAAAATGTATTGAATTTAAATCAAGGGAAGTAATGTTAAAACTTTACAATGCATTAGTAAGACCTCACCTAGAATACTGTGTTCAATTCTGGTCACCTCGCTACAAAAAGTATATTGCTGCTCTAGAAAGAATGCAAAGAAGACCAACCAGAATTATTCCTGGTTTAAAAGGCATGTCATATGCAGACAGGCTAAAAGAATTGAATCTGTTCAGTCTTGAACAAAGACTGCGACCATCTGATTAATTCAGAATTCTAAAAGGTATTGACAATGCAAGTACCTGGAACAATAACATTTCAATATGAAA
>NW_024474601.1:0-11000 GCF_017654505.1 Polyodon spathula
TGCATTTCATTCTTTTTACATTGACTATTTGTTGTGTGATATACACCATAAAGGGGAGGAGCGCTTTTAAGATTGAAGGATTGACTGTTCATTTTCCTAGAATCTTTGTAAGCCTAGATTCCCCCACCTTTGTGGACATTAACCATCTAAAGTCATCCAGAGTATCTACTGTGCTTTGTTTAAATACACCCATTGTACAAACAACCCATGCATAGCACAACCCTGCCATTGTACTCAATGATATACTGTGCAATGGAGACGATACATAGCACAGCCCTGTCATTGCACTCAATGATATACTGTGCAATGGAGACGATACATAGCACAGCTCTGACATTGCACACAATGATATACTGTACAATAAAGACGATGCATAGCACAGCCCTGCCATTACACTCAATGATGTAAGAACATAAGAACATAAGAACATAAGAAAGTTTACAAACGAGAGGAGGCCATTCAGCCCATCTTGCTCGTTTGGTTTTTAGTAGCTTATTGATCCCAAAATCCCATCAAGCAGCTTCTTGAAGGATCCCAGGGTGACAGCTTCAACAACATTACTGGGGAGTTGATTCCAGACTCTCACAATTCTCTGTGTAAAAAAGTGTCTCCTATTTTCTGTTCTGAATGCCCCTTTTTCTAAACTCCATTTGTGACCCCTGGTCCTTGTTTCTTTTTTCAGGCTGAAAAAGTCCCTTGGGTTGACACTGTCAATACCTTTTAGAATTTTGAATGCTTGAATTAGGTCGCCACGTAGTCTTCTTTGTTCAAGACTGAACAGATTCAATTCTTTTAGCCTGTCTGCATATGACATGCCTTTTAAGCCCGGAATAATTCTGGTCGCTCTTCTTTGCACTCTTTCTAGAGCAGCAATATCTTTTTTATAGCGAGGTGACCAGAACTGCACACAATATTCAAGATGAGGTCTTACAAGTGCATTGTACAGTTTTAACATTACTTCCCTTGATTTAAATTCAACACTTTTCACAATGTATCCGAGCATCTTGTTAGCCTTTTTTATAGCTTCCCCACATTGTCTAGATGAAGACATTTCTGAGTCAACAAAAACTCCTAGGTCTTTTTCATAGATTCCTTCTCCAATTTCAATATCTCCCATATGATATTTATAATGTGCAATGGAGACGATGCATAGCACAGCCCTGTCATTGCACTCAATGATATACTGTGCAATAGAGACGATGCATAGCACAGCCCTGCCATTGCACTCAATGATATACTGTGCAATGGAGACGATGCATAGCACAGTCCTGCCATTGCACACAATGATATACTGTGCAATGGAGACGATGCATAGCACAGCCCTGCCATTACACTCAATGATATACTGTGCAATGGAGACGATGCATAGCACAGCCCTGCCATTGCACTCAATGATATACTGTGCAATGGAGACGATACATAGCACAGCCCTGCCATTGCACACAATGATATACTGTGCAATGAAGACGATGCATAGCACAGCCCTGCCATTGCACTAAATGATATACTGTGCAATGGAGACGATGCATAGCACAGCCCTGCCATTGCACTCAATGATATACTGTGCAATAGAGACGATGCATAGCACAGCCCTGCCATTGCACTCAATGATATACTGTGCAATGGAGACGATGCATAGCACAGCCCTGTCATTGCACTCAATGATATACTGTGCAATGGAGACGATACATAGCACAGCCCTGCCATTGCACTCAATGATATACTGTGCAATGGAGACGATGCATAGCACAGCCCTGCCATTGCAATCAATGATATACTGTGCAATGGAGACGATGCATAGCACAGCCCTGCCATTGCACTCAGTGATATACTGTGCAATGGAGACGATGCATAGCACAGCCCTGCCATTGCACTAAATGATATACTCTGCAATGGAGAAGTTTTGAACACTACTAAAACTAACCCCATGCTCTCTGGATCTGCACCTAAACTGCACAATGTGAAAAGTAACCTAGCTCCGGTATCAAATGATGGCACTAGACTTGAAACTGTCCCACGATATCAATACCTTGGTTCTTGGCTTGACTCAGTGCTATATTTTGAAAACCATATTGAACATGCAGAGTTAAACTGGGACTTCTTCTATACAGGCAGGCAGTGTCTCTCGCTTGGACACGCCAGCGATATTACCTTTAATAGACTGTGCTGACTCAGTATACAAGAGCGCTGGGCATACAGATCTGACAAAGCTGCTTCCCATCTACAACAGTGCTGCCAAATTGCTGCTGAATGCACATGAAGCACATATGCATGGAACATCTAGCAGGGCTGTGACATGTCAGTGGTCAAAGATCCCAATTAACACACATAACTAAACCTGCTTCACACTGAACACAATCCCAAATACGTTGCTTAGAAGCCTGAAACTAACCCGGCCACATGATTATTTTTCTCAAACTCCAAAGATAATTATTGACTGTTTATTTTTCCTAGTCTTTGTAACCCTAGATTCAGCCTCATCTCTTCCACACCTTTATTTATATGAACGATCTGGGGGCGTTAGTATTTAATGCATCTATTGTTCAGATTCTGCCCTGTTTGTACACTCACTGTACCTACAATACACCCAGGACATCCACAAACCTGTGTCACACACTGGAGCTACCAGTGAGAGGGTCTGGGTGAGTCCAGTGTCACACACTGGAGCTACCAGTGAGAGGGACTGGGTGAGTCCAGAGTCACACACTGGAGCTACCAGTGAGAGGGACTGGGTGAGTCCAGAGTCACTGGGTGAAGCCTGTCACAGCATTGAGAGAGGTCTTTAACACAAAACGTACTTCAGAGGTTGCCGTTTCTTCTTGTTGTTGTGTGGAACATAACTGGATATGGAATGTCTGCTTTCCAAAATAGAACAGAATTTCAGTTATTCTTTTCATAAAATTGCATAAGGTTGTGTCAAAACACAGAACTGGGTAATAAAGCACAGCACAGGGTAATAAAGCACAGTGAAGCACAGCACAGTGTAATAAAGCACAGTGAAGCACAGTACAGGGTAATAAAGCACAGTGAAGCACAGCACAGGGTAATAAAGCACAGTGAAAGCACAGCACAGGGTAATAAAGCACAGTGAAGCACAGCACAGGGTAATGAAGCACAGTGAAACAGCCCTGCGGTTTTCGTAAACTGTACACCAAAAAAGGGAAACAAAACTGAACCAGGTAACTACAGACCAGTAAGCCTGACTTCTATTATATGCAAACTTATGGAAACTATAATAAGATCCAAAATGGAAAATTACCTATATGGTAACAGTGTCCTGGGAGACAGTCAACATGGTTTTAGGAAAGGGAGACAGTGTCTAACTAACTTGCTTGATTTTTTTGAGGATGCAACATCGATAATGGATAATTGCAAACATATGACATGGTTTATTTAGATTTCCAGAAAGCTTTTGACAAAGTCCCGCACAAAAGATTAATTCTCAAACTGCGCAGTTGGGATTCAAGGAAACACATGTACATGGATTAGGGAGTGGTTAACATGTAGAAAACAGAAAGTACTGATTAGAGGAAAAACCTCAGAATGGAGTGTGGTAACCAGCGGTGTACCACAGGG
The DNA here is from genome assembly GCF_017654505.1 of Polyodon spathula. Classification (NCBI taxonomy): domain Eukaryota; kingdom Metazoa; phylum Chordata; class Actinopteri; order Acipenseriformes; family Polyodontidae; genus Polyodon; species Polyodon spathula. Next base: position 3,577 of record NW_024474601.1, read on the forward strand.
ATCAGTATTAGGTCCTCTGCTATTCCTAATCTACATTAATGATTTAGATTCTGGTATAGTAAGCAAACTTGTTAAATTTGCAGACGACACAAAAGTAGGAGGAGTGGCAAACACTGTTGCAGCAGCAAAGGTCATTCAAAAGCACAGATTCAGAACTGGGCAGACACAGCAAATGACATTTAATAGAGAAAAGTGGGTAATAAAAAGTACATTATAAATATCACAGAATCTATGAAAAAGCTAGGAGTTTTTGTTGACTCAGAAATGTCTTCATCTAGGCAATGTGGGGAAGCTATAAAAAAGCTAACAGATACATTGTGAAAAGTGTTGAATTTAAATCAAGGGAAGTAATGTTAAAAGTACAACTTGTAAGACCTCATCTTGAATATTGTGTTCAGTTCTGGTCACCTCGCTATAAAAAAGATATTGCTGCTCTAGAAAGAGTGCAAAGAAGAGCGACCAGAATTATTCCGGGCTTAAAAGGCATGTCATATGCAGACAGGCATTGAATCTGTTCAGTCTTGAACAAAGAAGACTACGTGGCGACCATTCAAGCATTCATTCTAAAAGGTATTGACAGTGTCGACGCAAAGCACAGTGAAGCACAGCACAGAGAATTGTGAGGGTCTGGAATCAACTCCCCAGTAATGTTGTTGAAGCTGACACCCTGGGATCCTTCAAGAAGCTGCATGAGAGGGATCAATAAGCTACTAACAACCAAACGAGCAAGATGGGCCGAATGGCCTCCTCTCGTTTGTAAACAGTACAGGGTAATAAAGCACAGTGAAGCACAGCACAGGGTAATAAAGCACAGTGAAGCACAGCACAGGGTAATAAAGCACAGTGAAGCACAGCATAGGGTAATAAAGCACAGTGAAGCACAGCACAGGGTAATAAAGCACAGTGAAGCACAGCACAGGGTAATAAAGCACAGTGAAGCACAGCACAGGGTAATAAAGCACAGTGAAGCACAGCACAGCACAGGGTAATAAAGCACAGTGAAGCACAGCACAGGGTAATAAAGCACAGTGAAGCACAGCACAGGGTAATAAAGCACAGTGAAGCACAGCACAGGGTAATAAAGCACAGTGAAGCACAGCACAGGGTAATAAAGCACAGTGAAAGCACAGCACAGGGTAATAAAGCACAGTGAAGCACAGCACAGGGTAATAAAGCACAGTGAAGCACAGCACAGGGTAATAAAGCACAGTGAAGCAAGCACAGCACAGTGAAGCACAGGTGTAATAAAGCACAGTGAAGCACAGTACAGGGTAATAAAGCACAGTGAAGCACAGCACAGGGTAATCAAGCACAGTGAAGCACAGCACAGTGTAATAAAGCACAGTAAAAGCACGGTGAAGCATTGGTAAGTATGGTAAAGCATATTAATAAACATGGCAAACCAGGGTAAACTAGGATAAATGCAAACTATAACCATGGGAAAATCATCGGCAAAACTGCAAAAATACCATTCCCACTTACTGGGGTAAAGCTTTATAAAAGAGTCTCCAACCTTCCAGCTGGAAAACATTGGAAAGCCAGGAGGGCAGCACTGTCACTGTCATCTCGTAATGTTTCTAAATGAATCCCCATGGACTGGTTCACAGTCATGGATGAAGATACAATGAAACAGACGGAGCAGTCTAATTCATCAGTGTACAAACTGGGGACGGCTGATGCTGTTAACTTGTTAGTTTCTTGTATTTTAATTGCTAGTAAAAGGGCTCCCGAGTGGCGCATCCAGTAAAGGCTACAGCAGGATGTGTCCTATAGCCTGGGGATTGCAGGTTCGAGTCCAGGCTATGTCACAGCTGACCGTGACCAGGAGTTCCCAGGGGGTGGCTCACAATTGGCCAAACATTTCTATCAAGAGTGTGTCTGCAATGGCAGCCTTCACACAATCCCAGCTCTGCAAAGCACAGCACCTTTATAAACCCATTGGACTTCCAAATCCATCCACAAAACTAGAGTAGTTTAAAATGAACAAATGGTACATTACAACAAACTGATTGAATGGTACAGTCGTGAGATTGAAAAATCAAGCTCGTTTCCTACGATTGCACATCTGTAAAAAGAACAATATATCTTTGTAATTGTACTGTGTGCACATGGAGATGCTGTATGAATGTTCTTAGCTTTTACACAAGATTAAGGACTTTAAAACCCAATGCAAACTTCATCTTATCTGGTATCATGTGTGGATCCAGTAAATGAATGGCTTTAAGCTCCCTTGACAGACACACCTTTGGCTGGATGTATATAAGCCCATGCTCAGATGTGCTAAAGCATCAAGCGAAGAAAAAAGACGAATCTCCTGAGCTTCTCAGAACATTGCAGCAGCAGATGAAGATGGATCACAAACTGGTGCTCGCCACTTTAGCACTGCTGCTCAGTGTCTCACAGGGCAAGCCTCTGAAGGTAACAAAGCCGCACAGCTGCAGCGCTTCTCATTTCAAATGCATTTTTACTGGGCTCTTAAACATTTCAATAACGCATCTGTGTTTGTCTTCCCTTTCTTATGTTGTTGCAGGGGGACCAAAGTGGAAAAGGCAAGTTCCTAGATTTAGTTTTTATATGTGTCTCATACAGGGGAAAATAAAGCGTATCTGTTGAATTTTACATTGCAATGAGTTAATCTTTGTAATTCAGGATGTACGATACACTGGACCAGATTCATAAACCTTTACTCTGGGGTATCATGTACTTCTGTTACTTGAAAGGAGAAAAACGCCTGTTTTACAAAGATGGACCCAAACAACGAAGCAACTGAATTTGGAGTCTCTTCAGCACGGCCAGTGTGTTTGTGTATCTGTTTGTAACACAGATGCCACGCTGGAGGAAATGCTTTGACTATGTAGTGCATGAGTGTGTGTCAGTGTGCTAGCAGTGTATTACAGGGGGACTCTATTCCACTCTGCTCCAGTATTAGTACACAGCACTGGATTCCACACGCTGCCCGTGCACACAGGATTTCACACAGGTGTGCTTTGCTTCTGTAGGTCAAAGAGAAAGAAGTAGCCCAAGGATCCCTGAAGATAAGGATGTCTTCAGCATCATCTTAGAAGCCAATAAAGGTAAGAAAGCTTCTAAACATATAGAAGAGACTTTTACTGCCTTTTGAAATATTGGGTCTGCTTATTGCATGGAAGTTAAGGCTGACATATTCTACTTGAGATGAGTGTCTTCATTTATACATCTATGAGCTCTTAACAGAAGCACATTGAGATTAGTTTAGTAGTGTCTTACCTACTTCTGTAAACTGCTCATTACCACTAACATAATGATCATTCAAATGGATTGATGTGTTTTGTTTCTTTTATCCTAGAGAAGTAAATAAAAATGCATATTGTGGCTAAAACGAGTTCCCCTTTAAGATGTTTCTCTGCTCAATTTTCAAACAGAAATCAAAGCGCATATGATGGAGGGTGACATTGTCGTGTCAAACTCCAGGAATGCCATGAACTGCCCGGACAACTCATGCTTTTGGCCGAAGGCCTCTGATGGATTTGTTTATGTGCCTTATACGATCTCCAGTGAATACAGTACGTACACGAAGCACTTCGAAGAATGTTTTCTATTAACATTCAATATGTTTAATAGTACCAGTGAGACCATATTTAATGAAACAAGGACAAATAAAACTGCAGTATGAAAAACACATGTCTACTTCATGTGCTGAGTGGAAACCTAAGATTCATTTTAACAAATACGAAGAATACTGACTTCGAAGAGACTTGCATTTATCTTTGAAACATTTCCTGTTTGTAAAAGAGTGCTCTGTATTTATTTGTGCGCAGGAATCTAGCCGTCCTTTCTAAAGGGCATTGTGTTTAAAGTTGTCAGTGTAACTGATGGAGTTAGTATTGGTCCCTCTGGTCTGGGAGATGTTAAGCTTTGATATATTCAAATATCAATGAGTTTCAATTGGCTTATCCTTTTTTACAGGTGCTGAAGAGAAGGCAATAATCTCCAGTGCATTCCCAGACTTCGATGTACAGACCTGCATTAGATTTAAACCACGAACTACAGAAAAAGACTACATAAATATCAGTCCCCAGAACGGGTAAATGACCACTCTGCTGTGTCTCTGACGAACCTTACCATTTCAGTGCCTTTCAAGGTTAAAGGTGTATAGTAAGCGTGTCTCAAAACTTCACAAATATGCAACGACTTTTATAGATAAAAAGTACAAGATTTCTAAACAAGAATCTCTTTTCACCCATAGCTGCTGGTCCAGTCTTGGAAAGCTGAAAGGCACTCAGCAAGTGTCCCTGTCAAAGGGAGGCTGTGTTTACAAAGCCACGGCTCAACATGAGCTCATCCATTCGCTAGGCTTCTATCACGAGCAGAGCAGACCTGACCGCGACAGCTATGTCAGAATCAACTGGCAGTACATCCCAGAAGGTAAGGAAACCACAAGGAGTCCTTTCCTGGAGCGCTCACACAATCACAATGAAGAGCACTGGAGAGAGAGAGAGCTGAGGGGAGGGTGGAGAGCAGCAACACATTGTTCTAATACAATAAAGCGGGGCTTGAATATTTCATTACCAGGGCTTTGTATCCCAATAGCTTTTCATTATCTAAATACAGTGTGATTCAACTGTTAGGAAGAGCTCAAGAAAGTGAGGAGTTTGCACTAACTGGGCAGCCCTTATTGCAGGGATCATGGTCAAGGAAGGACCCCGACACTCTCTGATGCCTCTAATGGCGTGTTGAAAACAAATGCGAGCAGTTCAGCCAGGGTGCATAATGGGATTTCAAAAACCATCATTTAAATGGAATAATTGGTGACCTCTCACTAATGCTTTTACAATAGGTGTTTGGAAGTAAAACACAGAAACAGATTCTGGTGTAGCAGCATAACCTTCTTAACCAGCATCTCCTTTCCTTTACAGAGCAAGCTTCTAACTTTTACAAGCAGGACATTAATACCTTGGGCATGCCATACGACTACACCTCCATCATGCATTATGGAAGGTAAGAAGCAGCAGCTGAAAGTGCAGGTCTTCACCCTGTCTCAATTACCTACCATACAATGTGATGAGATCTTTTCTCTTTTTCAGTATTGATCTGACTAAAACACTGTTACTTTAAATCTACACAGGGATGCTTTCTCAAATACAACTGGACAGCCTACTATTGTACCCATTCCAGATGAAACGGTAGAAATCGGACAGAGAATAGCAATGTCTCCTAGAGATATTCAAAAGATCAATAAGCTTTATGGCTGCAGTAAGTACAATGTGCCTCATGTCTTCTGAAGATGATCTTTTACACAGATTGTTCCATCGATTTTATCTGCCCAATTTGCTATGATGTTACTGGACAGCAGCCACCTGTTAGATCCCTCGTGCATCTTCTTCTCAGTGTGGCTGCAGGTTCTTATCCAATTCAAATCTGCTGTTTGATTCCCTTCCTAGATGTCTGCAACATGCTTCTGACAGAGAACAATGGAAGTTTTGCGTCACAGACTACCCAAATTCTTACCCAAGCAATTCTGACTGTCTTAAGCAGCCCTGTCTGTGCTCTTTACTGATTCATGAACTGTTACACATTGAGGGGCTGCTGGAAGTTACAATCAGCCAGCTCTGCCCTTTATTTACATGTTCTTTTGCTTCTCCTGTCCCAAGTTAAAAAGGGTTTCCAGCATTTCACACACACTGCCATTCTCATTCTCTAGTGCAATGCGGAGGCATACTGACTGCTGTGAGTGGAACTTTTACATCTCCCAATTATCCACTGGAATATCCCACTAATACAGACTGCACATGGATCATCAACGCCCCTAAAGGGTACAAGGTAAGAAACACTCAAGAACAAACCAGCAGCATCTCTGTATGAATGATCGAGGCGCCTCGGTACGTTCACTACTCACCTGATCCGCTTGGACAAACGTCTGTAGAAGTATTTGAAGAAGAAAAACAATTGCATTAACACTGAGGGCAAACAAATCTATATCGTGATATTAAATGATGTATCTTTTATAATGTCCATTTCATTGTCTTCAATGTAACAACAACATGTGGGAGCTTGCCAGTGTTTATCTGGACTAGATCCGTTTTTGTGTTTCATTTCAGGTCTCACTTACCATCAGTTCCTTTGATGTGGAGTATTCTGATGACTGTTCCTATGACTATCTCATTCTCCGAGATGGACCCAAGACTACATCCCCTGTACAGCAAACCTATTGTGGCTCTGAACCCATTCCCTCCTTCACCTCCAGTGGAAACGCTGCAGTGGTTCAGTTCCACAGCGACGACGTAGAAGTCGGGAAGGGATTCTCAGCCAAGTACAAGTTTGGTATGTAAAGAAGCTCTGCCTGGATTTCCTTTGTTCATGATTGACGTGAGTGCTGTGTTTGAACTGGGCACTGCAGAACTACTTGCACAACATGACATCACTTTATTGAATGATGCAGTGTTATAACTTGCACTGCAATGGACATGTAATGCAATCATATCCAGTAAGAGATTAGCAAGTGAAGGTGGTTTAAGAATGGGCAGCGTGTTGGAACATTTCAAGCAGCCTTCAGCTCCTTTTAAAACTCAGCGCTGTGCAGAATATAAATATTGGCATGCAGCCCAGTGGTTTCTAAGTGTTTGGCTTACAAAGCCTTCAGCACCTCAACAGCATGTACAAATGCACATTCTGTGAAAAACAAGTTTAATGAACCCTGACAACTGATCCTTGAATCGTCCCTTCATTGCTGTATAACGATGATAATGCAAGGTGCTCAAGTCTCTGTTTCTATTTTTACAGTTCCAGTATGAACAAAGAACACAATCACAAGAGTTTCCTGGATTTGAACAAACGGGTCGTTTACACAAATATGAATGTAGAAGCAGAAAGTATAGTAAATCAAAAAAATAAATTGCCAAACCTAACAAGAGTTAAATCAGGTATTATTTTTGATTAACATGTATTGTATTTGTAATAATGAATAAAAATGATTGTTTCTTTAATCAGAAATGTCGTACATGTCCTTTTTTTCTTAACAAAATCCGTAACAGATGAGCTTTATAAGATTGGATATTGTAGCAGGTGTTCCCTCTTCCAGAGAAACTCCAGAGAGGCCCCATACCTGAAACCTTTAGAACTGTCTTCTTGTTATGAGGACTGGCAGGAACACACTTCCAATCCTAATTCCTGCAATACAAACAGGACACCGAAGCTTTGCAGGGCAATGAGACTAATCCCTACATACGAGATCAGGGACAGACCAAGCAAAAGAGTATGGAATGGTTCCCAAGCTGTCATTCACAATGGGAGGAAAAAGACAAAAGGGTAAAACGTGATACAATGAGGTCATAAAACCATCACAAAATAACTCAGCAGTTGATTCACTATTGTTTTTATTAGTTGTATAAATCACCCCCCTACCCCAATACAATGAGCAGGTTTCTGAAGTGGGGAGGGTGTGATAA
>NW_024474602.1:0-17953 GCF_017654505.1 Polyodon spathula
GTGCGAGTGGTTTAGTGAATTAAGCAATGTCCAAACAGTTATGTTTCCCAAAAATCTCTGTTTTTTATAAATAAACAAAAAGAACCACCCCTCTACCAGCAATGATATCGGGGGGAACACGGTTGGTTTGCTGACAAAAACAAAACCAACACTCCACAATGATCCCCACTGCAACAGTCCCGTGCATGAAAGTGTGCTTTTAATCCGCAGGGTGGTGCTGGTGTCGTGTGGGGAGGGTAGTGCTCTGGTGATGCGGGCTGGCTCTGTGGCTACAGCCGCTGGCTCTGTACTCCTCCTCTGCAATAAAAAACAAACAACACGCAACAAAAGCAAACGCAATACTCTGGCCGGTGGTTTACGTTCTCAGCGCAAGGCAGCGTACCGACATAGCTGCTTCCCCTTTGTACCCATACACACCTCCCTGCAAACAACCACCATCATGCAGCTGCTTGCAATGTGCAGGAAAAGGGCTTCTCTTTCCTGCACAGTGCAGGAAAAGGGCTTCTCTTCCCACAATCCGCACATGGATAAAGATTCTCTCCTGTGTGGATCTGCTGATGCACCACTAGAGTTTGAGGCTCCTTGAAGCTCTTCCCACAGACAGCACAGCGGTATGTGTACTCGCCTGTGTGAACCCACTGGTGTCTCTTGAGGTTCTGCCCCTGACTGAAACGCATCCCACACATAGTTCGGTGAGAATCCTGCATTTTGTTAGCAGTAACTAAAGAAAGAAAGAAATACATAAATAAATAAATTACAGAAATGGTGCTGTGAGTAATATTACATAATGTTACTGTTGGAAAACATGGATTGAGAATTGATTAGGGGTTTGCTACGCATGTGGACTAGCAGAGCTATACTGGTGTTCTTTTCTGAAAAGAGAGTAATATTGCAGATAGCAGACTGTTTGGTTCAAATTGCATGTACTGCTAACCACTGATAGAGATGATGCGTCTACAAACTGCCCAACAATGACTGCAAGCTAATGAGATAACAATGCTGTGGACTAGAAGGGAACAGGCTCTAGACTTCAGAGAGATCAAAAGAGATAATCCCACTGGCATCAAAGGGGGTCGCAAGGAGATAACAAAAGGCAGATGTATGGACCTTTTGTCTCCAGGAGTGTGAAGAATGCACTGAGTTCAGAGGTTGTCACATTAGACTACACACACACACACACACACACACACACATACACACACACACACACACACACACACTAAATTAACAGAATAAAGTGTTGTACCTTGACCATTGGTTAAGTGTAAGAGAAAGGGGAGGTGGACCATCTATACAGAAGGGTATTTAATGTCAAGCAAACATTGTAATTTTGAGTATTCTGCTTGTCCTGTACCTGGGACCAGACTCCCTGCATATTTCAATAAACCTGGCAACTGATTGAAGAAGAGGACTCTGTGCATTTTCTTGAATCTACTTACTCACCATCTATTGTTTGTAAGTTACTTCATTGGCGAGCCACCTGCGGACTGTTTCCTGAAACTTTTTTTTCAAAATACCGGGGGATTGATACTTGATTACGGAGAAACCTTTTTTGCAAGCCTGTATCCCATGAAGAGGACCAGGACAAAGCAGACAGAAGGAGACTGTTTCTACTTTCAGCTCAGACGGTGTGGAGAATCTTTGAATCAGGACTTCAGATCGAACATATAACCACGTACATTGGTGAGTAGTTACTGGTTTTTTGTTTTATATGCAGTTTTTAGAATGTAGTGAGAATCAAGGGTAAAGTATGAAAGAGGACTTTTGACTACTTGATAATTCATGTACATTGAGGACACAATTAGTTAAGACTGCTTAATTAAAAGTGTATTGACTATTAGGACTTTAGGTATGAAAGAGGACCTCTGGAATCCTAAAAAAAGTCATGAGTAAATCGTGTAGTGTTATGACGTGCCAGTAGAGTTTATTGGACTAGTTACACGGACTTGTATTGCTCAACAGGTACGGGCATACTCGGATTTATGTTTTATGTTTGTTTTTGAGAAGATTTGTTACACTTGTTTTGTCTTTGTTTGTACTGTTTGGTTTATAAGTCACGATAAGGGGGCAATAGGATAAGTCTCTTATTTAACTGTCCACATTAGGTGGTACAAATAAGGAACAATCAGACAATAAGTTCCAGTTAAGCCCAATAGCACATACAAAAGTTTAAATTAAATGTGCAATAAACCAAAATAAAATTTTATGCTTCCTTAAGCATAGCTTTAAACACGGAACATTGGTAACAACAAGACAAAACTAAAAAGTGGTGTTTTTTTTTGTTAGTTTTGTTTTGTTGGGAGTCTGATCAACTCCAAATATGTTAAAATATAATATTGACAGTCATCAAATGGATGACTGGAGAATATGGAACATAGGCTATGTTTTAAAACATGGCAAAAAGGGAAGCTATGTACAGAACAGTAATGTACATGTTCATGTAACAGATCAGGAGTGTGTGTCTCGTAAGAAGAAAAAGACAAAGGCAATTCAAGACTGGTAGCCCACAAAAAAACAAAAAAAAAAAAAAAAAAACTGTAATGCTAAAGATTCTATATCAACTTTGAGGAATACATGTTGTAAAAATAAAATTAAAAGGTCACATTAAAATGTAATTAAGAAGTTGTTTATTAATGATTGTTTGAGTAATTCTGATTTTGCTTAAGCGTGGAGATAAAGTAACTTCTTAGTAAAACTACGTACTAATAAGTTGTTTATTAATGATTGTTTGAGTAATTCTGATTTTGCTTAAGCGTGGAGATAAAGTAACTTCTTAGTAAAACTACGTACTAAGAACCAGCACGAATACTTATTGTCTTGCCCCGATCATAAGAGGGTTTGATAAGGGAAAGAGACCCAGGTTAATTGATGAATTGTTTGACTGCAAAAGAATGGCCAACCTTTGGACTGAAACAGTAACACAAATATACAAAGGAACAATGAAAAAGTTTGTGTTGGATTATATTGATATACACAGAGCTTTTTGTTTTTCTAAGGGTTAACTAGAAAAGAAAGTGCAGAGAGGGAGAGAGAGAGAGATAATGTAGAGATTGCTGCTACATTGACTGCTTGAAAAAACACTTAGGAAGAAAACAAATGTTTCTGGAGATCAATAAATCTGAAACTAAGTAAATCAACCTTGAAATATTTTATTAAAAATATTTTCATGAAGCAAGTTAAGTGTTGTTTGTTTGTTTGTGAATTTTATGTTTAAGACACGGGTGAATTTTATGAATCACCTATGAATACATATTTGAAACCACAGATCACATGAGAATGAAATAGGAATGCTGGCGCAAGGGATTTTACAGTGCAGTATAGGACTGTAGGCTTGGGGGATAGTGGTACTGGATAATCAGCAGTACTGATTATGGAAAGTTTTTAGAAACGTATTTTTCAAGAATTAACAGATCTATTTGTAAATTCTTGAAAATGCATGGTGTGATATTAATCAAACTAACACGTTTTTGAAAAGGGTTTTATAACTTGATTTAAAAAACAATAAAAACAGAGAAAGCAATCTGTTTGCTACAGGCACATAAACTAACACAGAGAGACTAAATAACTTACCTAATAGGCTACTGTTTTATCAGCTGCAAGAGGGTGGGTTATTGAATTGAAAATTGAATAAGGAATATTACATATACATGATATCACTGAGGGATAATGTATACTAAATGGACCAGCAACTAAGTGTAAAATCTTTGGTTGACATTAGGCTGTCTGTGTTAGTATACTATCACCCTACAGGGGTTTCTCTGTCAATTATAAGCACAAATCGAAGTAGTGCACAATTAGCATAGGACTAAGCCCCTACCTAAAGGGCTACAATTTCAAACTGGGGAACAAATGTTGCTTATGAAAAAAAAAAATGGGGGATGGCTAGGGTGCCAATTGGGAAAGTTCCATATGAAACTATGGACAAACTTGTGCAAATCAATAAAGATTGTATAAAAGATATTAACTTGAAGTTTTTTTTTTTTATTCTGGGTGATGTGCTCAGAAATAGCTGTTTTGTGATAAGACAAAAATAAACAGACTTTGCACTTAAACACCAGTAGAGATCTTATAAATAAATAAGCTTACAAAGGCTTAAACAGATCACTGGATTTAAGTAATCTGAGTATTATATTTCTCTGTTACAAACTGCTTTAATAGCCTATACATTCCCAGATGAAATAAAGAAAATTCAAGGAGAGAATAACCCCATTGAAGGTTTAAATGAAATCAGATGTTATCAAAAGAATTAATATTGCACTTGATTTTTCTTCTAGGTTTGGAAAATAAATAATTCTGATGGAGATTCAAGTATTGGGACACAGGTGGAGACAACGGTGAAACAACTGATCGTACAGCAGGGGCTGTGAATGGGATGAGACCATTGAAAACTCCTGTGCTACTGAAGAATATTGTCAGCTATACTGGACATTCATTTTCAAAAGAACGTGGCATTTTAATGATTCAGTGTTGTATATGTCTAAAATGAATGAAGGGAAATTCATGTTAACATTATTTGTAATAGGTTAGCAGTAGAAGTGTTGTGCAAAATGATTATATTTGTGGGGGTATTGTATAGAGAATATCACGAGATATAATTAAGGTTTTTTATAACTGAGAAAAGAAACACCTACCTACTAATGTGTTACATATAGATAGTTAAGCATTCACACGCTATTTCAGTACTTGTTCAATGTATAGTGATCATTTTTAAGTCATAGTTTTAGTTTGTAATCAATCTTACGTGCATTTTAAGATTGATATGGTCGAGCTAGAATATTGGATTCTAGAATGATGGAATTTTACATATGCAAGTTAAAAATAACAATGATTCACCTAAATGTGTAAGGTCAGAGCAACATACCAATATCCAGAATTGGCTACACAGAGAGAAATAGGTAGTACAATAAAAGATTACAAAGAGGCGAAGGCAAGGTAGATACCTACACATAATGGAGAGACTTAGAATAAAGGAACATGCTTCACTATAATATATTATACAAACACGTTACTTGATGTGACTACTCCGAACCAGAGAAGAGGACATCTGAGGGCTCGGGATCACGTGAGCAACATGGTTGTAGCGGGTCACCCCCCTCCATCTTATATTCTAAAAGTAGGGTATGTTGGAAAACATGGATTGAGAATTGATTAGGGGTTTGCTACGCATGTGGACTGGCAGAGCTATACTGGTGTTCTTTTCTGAAAAGAGACTAATATTGCAGATAGCAGACTGTTTGGTTCAAATTGCATGTACTGCTAACCATTGATAGAGACGTTGCGTCTACAAGCTCTTGCCCAACATTGACTGCAAGCTAACAAGATAACAATGCTGTGAACTACAATTAGCACAGGCTCTAAAGACTTCAGAGAGATCAAAAGAGATAATGCCATTGGGATCAAAAGAGGTCTCAAGAAGATAACAAAAGGCAGATGTATGGACCTTTTGTCTCCAGGAGTGTGAAGAATGCACTGAGTTCAGAGGTTGTCACACTAGACACACACACACACACACACACACACACACACACACACACACACACACACACACACACACACACACACACACACAATAAATTAAATTACCTTTGCAATTGGTTAAGTGTCAGAGAAAGGGGAGGTGGACCATCTATACAGAAGGGTATTTAATGTCATGCAAACATTGTAATGTTGAGTATTCTGTTTGTCCTGTACCTGGGACCAGACTCCCTGCATATTTCAATAAACCTGGCAACTGATTGAAGAAAAGGACTCTGTGCATTTTCTTGAATCTACTTACTCACCATCTATTTTTTGTAAGTTACTTCAGTCAGCACACAAGGTGGCATGCACAGCCTGCTGGTGTAAAAGGGTCTGAACATCGCCCTCCACCCCAGAGTAGACAATCAGGCAAAGGCAGAGTCAGGGCCAGCGGTAGGTGACCACTGCAGGCCAGGGGTAACCGGTTCTCCGGCTGGAGTCCGAGGCCGGGGCCTAAGAAAGACCTGCTCCCTCCCACGCCCAAGGGAGACCGCCGCTGAGGGGCCCCGGCTGCCACCAAACCCCCCCACAACCAATGGCAACAACCCATGTCAAGGCTGCACCCAGGACTCCTCTATCGACTACGAGACATGGATACACTCTACAATTCCACATAGGTCCGCCACCCTTCAAGGGTGTGCTCCTCACCACCGTCGAGCCAGCGAGAGCAATACTCCTTCAACAGGAGATCACCAATCTTCAAAGGAAAAACTCTGTATGCTTGGTAAGTCCAAGCGATGCCCTCAGCGGCTTTTACTCCAGGTACTTCCTGGTGCCCAAAAGGGATGGCGGTTTCAGACCAATTATGGACCTCAGGGTCCTCAACTTGTTCCTCAAACAGAGGAAGTTCAACATGTTGACAGCACAGCGTATCCTCCAGTCCGTCCAACCGGGCGACTGGTTCACATCGATCGACCTGCAAGACGCCTATTTTCATGTCCCGATCCGTCCCGTGCACAGAAAGTATCTGCGCTTCACCTTTCAAGGCAACGTGTACGAATTCTGCGTGCTGCCATTTGGCTTCTTGCTGGCACCCCGCTCATTGCAAAGTGCATGGATGCAGCACTGGCTCCACTCAGGCTGTGGGGTATTTGGATCCTAAACTATCTGGACGATTGTTTGGTTTGTGCGCAGTCAAAAAGATGCGCAGAGGCGCACACAAAACAGGTCATAGATCATGTGGCGAAGTTAGGCTCTCAATACATCAACAGAAGAGCAACTTCGTACCGTCTCAGTCCACAGTGTTCCTGGGGATCAAACTGAACTCTGTGAGCATGCTTGCCTCACTGTCGGAAGACAGGATTCGGTCGTTGGAGGCCACACTCTCCCTATTCAGAGAGGACGCTCTCCTACAGGTCAAACTATATCAAAGTTTGTTGGGGATGATGGCAGCCGCCTCGAGAATCCTTCCACTAGGGCTGCTGAGAATACGCTTGCGTCAAGCCTGGGTGAATATGCTCAAGGTGCACCTGGTTCGATATCGGTACCGGCTGGTGCGAGTGTCCAGACAATGCCTGAAGACACTGGAGTGGTGGCTCCGTCCTGGCAATCTGCGCCTCGGATCCCCTCACAGAAGGGAAGTGATCACTACAGATGCCTCCAGTCTGGGTTGGGGAGCGATCTGGAATGGGAGAGGAATAAGAGGTCAGTGGAAGGGACATTGGCAACAAGCGCACATAAATACGCAAGAGCTGCAAGCAGTGATCCTGGCATTATTACATTTTCGCCAGCAATTAGTGCACAAACATGTGCTGGTCCGGACGGACAACACCACAGTGGTAGCCTACATAAACCACCAAGGTGGCCTGCGCTCTCCGGGCCTTCACCATGCAGTGCACAGACTCCTGTCCTCGATGTACAGAAACTTGCGTTCCATCAGGCAGTTCACCTCCCTGGTGTGGACAACAAGGCAGCAGACCTCCTGTCCAGAAGAGCTCCAGACAGGTCAGAGTGGAGGCTGCATCCTCAAGTGGTGGAACAGATTTGGGAGAGGTTTCAACCGACACGAGTCGACCTCTTTGCCACAGCCGAGTCCACTCATTGCCCCCTATGGTTTTCCATGGAGAGAGATGGGGGCCCCCTGGGAGGGGACGCGCTAGCTCACCCCTGGCCACAGGGGCTCTTGTATGCGTTTCCTCTGCTACCATTATAACCACTGACACTAGAGAGGATCAGGGTGGAGAGAGCACTGGTTTTGCTGGTTGCACCCAGATGGCCGAGGCGCCCCTGGTTTGCTCTCCTCTCCGACATGTTGTGGGATCAGCCGTGGCAGCTCCTGCTGCACATGGACCTCCTCAGCCAAGCGGAGGGGCTATTATGGCACCCGAACCCAGCCCAACTCCAACTCTAGGTCTGGCCGTTGAACGGAGCTGTCGATTCAGAAGAGGTTTGCCAGATGCAGTGGTAGAAACACTAGAGTCTGCTAGTGCGCCCAGCTCTAGAGCCCAGTACTCATATAAATGGAAAGTTTTCCAAGACTGGTGCCTTGCCGAAGGTCACGATCCTGTGACTTGCCCTATTGAGACGATATTAACCTTCTTACAACACTTGTTTGATGCAGGAAAATCAGTGTCCACTCTGAAGGTATACCTGGCAGCAATATCAGTGTGCCATGACAAAATTGACTCGGTGTCCCCTGGGACACATTTCCTGGCAGTGCAATTTCTTAGAGCGGCTCGGAGGCTTCGTCCTCCCATGAAAAGTATGGTCCCCAAGTGGGATCTAGAACTGGTACTGCGGGCCCTTATGGGTCCCCCATTCGAGCCCATGGCGTCAGCAGAACGGCGCCCTGTTTCATTGAAGGTGGTGTTTTTAATAGCCATTACGTCTGCCAGACGAATAAGTGAGCTTCATGCGCTGTCCATTGATGACACATGCATGGCTTTCGTGGGAAATGACTCGCGGGTAACATTAAGAACAAATCCAGCCTTTTTGCCAAAGGTGGTATCTTCATTGCATATTAACCAACCAGTGGTTTTGGAAACTTTCAAACCTCCCCCGCACGAGTCACAGGAGGCCCGTAGACAGCACAAGCTATGCCTAGTTCGGGCTCTGCGCTGTTATTTGGATAGGACGTCATCCTGGAGACAGTCCAACCAGCTGTTTGTCTGCTACGGGTCCCGCTCTAGAGGTCAGGCCCTATCGAAACAACGTCTAGTGCACTGGGTGGCAGATGCGATACGCTTGGCATATGAACAGACAGACTCTTTGTTACCGGGGAACATTACGGCCCATTCTACCAGGGGCTAGGCAACTTTGTGGGCTTTCCTTCATGGTGCCTCCTTAGATGAGCTCTGCAATGCTGCTACATGGACAGGTGGTCAGACAGTTGCACGATTTTAACGCCTTGATGTTACAAACCGAGCCAGACCCTCTCTGGGCTCTAGGGTGTTGCAGGCGCCATGCCCTTAGGCATCATGTGGGCTCTGTTGCTATCGCCATGAGGCTGTACTGTTGGTCATCTGGAGCCACGACAGCTTTGGAACAGCTTTCCCATTCGGTAATGGTTGCCATTCAATTGAAAGGGAACGTTAGGTTATTACCATAACCCTGGTTGCCTGAAAGAGAATGACAACCATTACCATTTGAGGTCGTGTCCCCAGCTGACATCTGTTTTTGAAAGAAAATGGCGATGTGCTACTGTGAGGACGTCCCTCTTCAACAGGAAGTGGGAGGGACTTCCCCTTCAAAGCAGGGCTGATAGGGCAGCTTTTTTATATATGCTCAGTGATTGACGGTCAGAGAGGGCTCTTTCCCATTCGGTAATGGTTGTCATTCTCTTTTAGGGAACCGGGGTTATGGTAATAACCTAACGATTTTTAAACAGTCCATACGTTTACAGTAACCAAGGGCCAGGATTTTGAATGAAATACATTTTTATTGATGCTACACTCTGCTAAACTTCATTTATTTGGCCACCTTATGTTGGAAAAAAAAATTCAAAAAAACAATGTCAGATCTATGTGTAGCACCCGAGTGGTTTTGAGGTCTGTTTTGTGCTGTACATGATACAAGCTCTCAAAAACACGCAGAATGAATCCGGTTTACAGCTTTTATTTGTGTCTGTCAGTCCGACTATTTGTCAAACTCAACACAAAGAATGAAACTTAGTGTTCAGACTCGCTGGTAACACAGTAATAAAAAAAAAAATAAAATAAATAATATATATATATATATATATATTATATATATATATATATATATATATATATATATAAAATGTGTGTGTGTTTATATATCTTAGTGTACAATAAACACAGGGTGAAATGTGTGGAATACCAGCCTCTCCAAACAAAACTGGCTCATTTCAATAAGATCTGTGCACACGCCGCCTAGGTGTTAAGTTCTTATTTAAATAAGCCTGTAAAGTGTTTCCAGGAACAAACAGCCACGTCAGGTTTGCTATTAAACACCCTTTCCCCCTATAATGCTACATTATGAATAGAAGTGTGAGTAAGGTCCTCTCCAATGCCTCTCATTTAATTGGGACTGCCGCTTATTCGATAATGCGGCACTGACTATATTTCTCTGGACAGTTACATTGTTAATTTTCTAATGTTTCAAAAAAGACGTCAAGATCATTCATTTGCAGAAAGAATTTATTGAAAGAAAATCTTCTTTATAACAGTAACATAGACTGCCTCAGGCATGCAACACACTGCTAGTGATACACAATTCACATATCTCTGCTTTTGCAGCTCTGGAGGTCTCAAGGAGCAATATTTATGTAGCAGTGTGAAGACCTGAAGGAATGTTGAAAATTGCAAAAAAAAACAAAGACCTGTCTTGTTGCTGCATATGATACATATCTCTAATTTAATTTTGAGCTGATAGAAGAGATTTAGAAGAAGATGGCTAGTAATTAATAACATTGACAAAGCACAGCACATTTTCAAGGAAAATCAGAATTCAGATTATAAAGCATTTTAAAACAACAAGACAGCAGTGACTTCTTAGCTTTCCACTGGGAAAGCAATCATCTGCTTCATTACTTCCAGAGCTACAGAGTTATTTGATTGTAAGTTGATTGTTTTCATCTGTAGTAGAAAATAGTATATAGAGAGGCTCAGAAAAAGCCATCCTATCAAAAGTGTAGACATTGACATTGTCGTCAACATCAAATGTAACTTTCTTGTTATCGACATCCAGATACATGACTAGCGTTCGGATAAATTTTTTATGAATGACTTTCTGCGTGTAATCGAGAGCAACCAATTCACGCCCATTCCACTCTACAACCCAGTAGTAATTACTGGGTTGCATCATGGTGAACCCGTGGCGTTTGGCAGACTTTGTAACAACTCCAACTCTCCACATGTTTATCTTATCTACATCCACTTCAACTTTTATGATGCCTGAGTTGTATGCTTGTCTGCTCAGAACACATGGCTTCATGTCAAACCTATCCAGACTGAAGGGTTTGTCAGAGGCTGTAGGATTCACTTTGACTTGTTTCCCATTGGTCACCGACAGGTATTTGTTGGCTGTGTTTTCATCCATGGTCACTAAGAGAAAAAAATAAGAAACTAAATGTGTTAATAGAATTGCAGGGGCCCTAAGTGGATTACGTGCCCAACGGTACAGAGAGGTCACCTGTTTCATTCTCAGGTTCGTTAGTGCATACCATAGCTGGGCACTCTGACTGAAGCGCCAAATTTGCCAGAGGGGGGAGGGGGGAGTTGCTAAGTTGGTCACAGTGACCGAGTAACAGAATTGGCAGAATAGAAAATAACATCAAACATAAATAATTCCACAGAGGTTATGTTGTGAGATTCACACCACGCCACGCAGCGCAACCAGCTGGATTCTTTGGGCTGTGTGTTGTTTTCAGCAGAGCTAGTAGAATACATCTTCAGTGAGTCCAACAAGCACACATTGGAAATGAACTTAAAGTACAAAGAAACAATGATAAATCCAAAATGTATGAAGGGCTTTTTTCATCTAAAGTCTCAATTATAAATGTCCTGTCCACACATAAAAACACAAACTGTATGCTATGCACTTTAACTTTATATAATTAATCTGAACAGAAACTCCAATCTTTGTGAGCTATTTACCACACTGAAAGATATTATTTTCACCAAAGCTAAGGAACTGGATTCACAAAATATCAAAAAGGACTTTATTTCATATGACCTGATGCCTAAGCTTTCCTGCTTTAATCGCAGGGGGGCTCAACAGGTAAGTTATGTTGACTTATTATGTATTACTGGAATGTTACATTTCTGCAGGTTTTTATGCCATGCTGTATTATACACGGGGTTTGCTGTTTGTTTGGTTTTCATGATATATAACTATGCAGGTAAATATTGTGCTCAGATTTTCTTTGTAAAAGAAACTAGTTGGCAAACATGTTTGTGACTGAGAATGCGTGATCAGCTTGATGCGTTGCTTGCACAAATACATCTAGTAACGTTCATACAGATTCTTGTTTTAGAAAGTAAAAAAGAAGGTAAGAATACACTGGTGATTTGTAGTAATATGTATTCATCATGTATTTGCTTGTTTGATTTCTAAATGATGGATGATTATCAGGATAAAATATGTGGCTAGTTCATTTTTGTACTTGGGAATAATATATATCTGCATAATAAATCAATAGTGGGGGGCAACAATATGAAAATGTTATATCGATATTGTGCATGTGTTTCGATATCATATTCTACTAAAACACAGCAAAATCTAATCACACAAATGTAATATCACGCAGTCCGGCACACAGACTGTAAACCAACCAGCACACACTTCCGCTCCCTGTTCCCAGGGCAGCCGAGAGCAGATCTATGAGCAGAGCAGATATTTATATATGAAAAGCAACTAGTTACTTTAACTTAGTGGAGATTTGCTTCATAAATAATATCCATGGAGAAAAACAATTCCATCATCCTCCACCTCAGAACTGAAATATTGTTTATGTTGTTGTACTTGTCTAACTTGTATTAAATAAAAAAAAGAAATGGCTTGAGGGCAAATATGTTTAGCTGCGGTTGTGATCTGGTTGTAGACGGGCGCATTGCTCGTCGACACGCTTCCTGGAGCGTACAACTGCTCATGCGCAACGCTCATTTAAAAATGACTTTCTTTTATTAAAACACACGTTTTTAACCCTCCCCACCCACAGAAGGCACCGAAGACTGCTTAGATGAAGTAACTTGCCCAATTTTAGTAATAACTGTCCAGTAGTTTCTTTTTTGTTTGTTTGCTTTGCCTACAGCTGAATAAAAAAAAACCCTCTCCCAGCTACAAAGCCACCTGTTTTTTTTGGACGTACTTTAGCTCAAAAGCTACTGAACACAATGACATCATATTTGGGAAAAAAAGATTCAGCCTACCAGTCTGACCTGAAATCAAAAGTTTCAGGTGAAGGTTGAACTTAAACCCACTTTTGGAGCTGCACAAAATAGGGGTTTATAATGGGAACTGCTGTGCTGCCATAATACAGAATAAACATACTAGTCTATCACACCAGATGCTTTTAAAATTATAACTTTTTAACTTAGTTGAATAATTGAAGTGACCAGTCGACATTATGCTATTATTTTCAGTATCCAAGCAGTATAGGTAACAACAACAACAACACAACCGTGTTGGAATTAATAATTGTACTTGTGCATTCAAATAGTTTAGCTTTTTTTTGCTTGAACTTGGAATTACACATGGACCAACTTCATAATTTCCTAATAATTAAACAAGAGCATTGTGACTTACCTCTGAGAAAGCATGTGATTGAATTACTCACAAAGAAAATCTTTACAAAGCATGAACTATGCATCTTCTATCTAGCCATGCATGCAAAAGTGACGAGACAGAGAGGGGAACAATGAAAAGAGAAGACAGACTGATTGTTTGAAAGTCAAAGGCTAGCTGTTTCCTAACCAGCACTCAACCTGCTGCTGATTTCAGATTTCAGATTTCAAAAAGTATATGTTTTTAATTTAGAATGTTTCACTTTTGAATTTAATAAAATCCTACATTAAAATAAGTTTAGTAAACAGATGAATGAATTTATATACAAATATTCATACCTGCCATTTTATTTTCTCTGAGTTGACCCTTCACTGGGATGCAGAAGAACAAGGATATTGCTGTGGTCTGTGCAAGGCTGGAAACAAAACACAAACACCATAGAGGAATGCAAATGCAACTTTTCAGGCGCTCTCCTGTCAGCTCTGCCAATGCTGGCTGAACATACAGTATGGCTAAGAGAACACCCCTCCGGGAGCAAGCAGAGTGTTCTCTTAACCCACACGTTCTCAAAGAGTACTATGAATACTAAGAATACTTAATAGTAAGATGTTTAATGCAACCAGGCACTGGCAAATAAGGCACAGAAGTTTTCCATTGCATTCAACAAAAAACTCCATTACTCTCCCCGTCCGGTAAGAAGGTTCGATGTTCATCTTCAGATTTTCTTTTTCGCTATTTTATTCTGGCATTATGAACAAAGCAGAAGCCAGTCCTGTTCAAAGTAAAGTGACCGGTTTCCGGCCTTCTGTGTAAGGGGGGATATGATTTGCTAGTTAGTTGCTATGTAACAAAAAAAAGTGTTGCTGCCACGCTGCTGATTGGCTAAGGTCAGAAATGAATCGGCTTATAATGGAAAGAAAATAACTCAGAGACTTATTGTAAAAATAATGCACATATCAAATAAATAAACAAATAAGTAAATAAATGAATACATACATACATAAATAAATAACTTATTCATTGTGTAATGAAATATATGGGAAGTTCAAAGAGCCGCATTTTGACAACAAAAGAGCCGCCGGTTGGCCACCCCTGCGCTGCTGGATCGTTCAAGACTGAAAACCCTTCATCCTGAAATCATGCAGTGACAAAGAATTCTGGTATCGATGGCAGCGCGTGTCTTTAGGGTTAAAAATAACATTTTTATACCATCTCCGTTTCTTTTAGTTATTTACAATTATTTGATAAGAGATGCATTATATTGTATAGGATCTGATCCCGTTTCATGCATGTTTGAGTATTTAACTTTTTTAATTTACAGTGACCAATTATTTTTCTATTTTCTCCCCTCCCAGTTTGTGAATTATTGCACCGCTTCACAAAGACTCCCTTAGTGCCAGTGAAGAGGCCCAGAGGATAATGCAGGTTCCCTCCAGCCTCCACTCTCTGAGCAGTGCTTCCCTTTTACACCAGCCAGTCTCATGCCAGAGAAGCTCTTTCCAGGAGTTGATCACCTGACTATAGAGGGAGAGGCTGGCTTCAGATCTGAAACCATTCAGTCCTGTGCACCACCGCGAGACAATGTCCAGCCCTGGCAGAACAACCCTCCCCTCCAATTCACATCATCCATACGACTCCCCCTCTAGTTCTTTACATTTCTTAGCACATTTGTCTTTAAAAGAACTTTTACAGTGTTACAGGAATAAATTAAGACATTTAATCAACTTACCTGTTGGGTGGCTTTTGGTTTTTCTGATTAGGAGCTGCACAAGCTGGTAAGGAATACAAGAGCATTAGTGAAGGTTCAGCTGTCTCTTAAATTACTTCACTGTGCTGTGTGGGGCATGAGACAGTGTGTGGAGCATCCTGACAAGAGGTGTGTACACCCTGCTGGTGTTTCATGACTGCTGTCAATACCTCTGTCTGTCTCCATTTATCTCTGGCCTGGACTGCTGTCTATACCTCTGTCTCTGTCTATCTTTAGTAGAAGGATCTTAATATTGCATGGTAACACAGACTTTGAATTATTGTACATCATGTGTTTGGACTATTGCTGTACCCTTTGTTCATTACAATGACTAGAAGAGCTCTGAATACAGTAACAAACTTGTACGACTGCCATGAATCAATTAAAATTACTAACAAACATCTTCACATAACCTACATTGTGCTACAAAGCAATTGAACACATCTGGATATTAAATGCTCAAAATATTTTCTAAAGCAGAAACATTCCATCATCACATACAATGAAATCTGCAGTATCAAGAATACTTACAGGACTGTTGTGAGCAACAATTTGCTGTAGTTTCTTCAGAAGAGATATGCTACCTGTTAACAGCTAGTTAAACAGATGACTGCCAGGGAATGTGTGCTTCCTTAAATAATCCTCTCATGTGGGCGTGTAGATCTGCAAAGGGGGGGGGGGGGGTGCTAGTAATTACAATGTATCCTCCCTCATTTCAACAACAGGTATTGCCATTGTCTTAATTATGTTTAAAAAATAAAACTGTTGAATTAAAATGAGCTTCCTAACTTTGTTCCTCCTCATGCCTGTGTTTGCATTGCAGCTGGTACGAGGTACTGTTTTATGTTTCATCACTTAATAAATTAGATTTTTTTTTTATGTATGAATGTGTTTATTGTTTTTTTTTTAAAGATTTCAGTTTGCATAACTGAATTACTAGCACCACATATGTCAATACTACACATTAGTTGGTTGCAGAACATTGACACAAAAGTGTTTCTGAAAGGCCAATAATGTGAATGAGTTTGGTTGGTCTCTTGCCATCTTTAAAAATAATTGTAATTGTAAAATGCAATAATAGAACACAAACACCCACAGCAAACATTTCTTTCTTTTTTTCTTCATTTCAGTGCTTTCAAAACTTTAGCTTTCCTTTTCAGGAACTTTGGGGTGGAGTTCCTCTGTCAAAGAGGTTATGCAACATATTTTGCAGAATGTGGTTAAGTGGCTGCAATACTCCTCAGATAAGGCAGCACTCACCAACAGTTGCCGGTTATCTTAATAAGGGGTCTGGGACAGGTCCTATGAGAAGCGCCCCCCTCCCCTGTGGAAAATCCAGAAAATCAGTTCAGGCAAAAATATAAATGCTTCAATCTGAACTGATAGGAGAAATAAGAACATAAGAACATAAGAAAGTTTACAAACGAGAGGAGGCCATTCGGCCCATCTTGCTCGTTTGGTTGTTAGTAGCTTATTGATCCCAGAATCTCATCAAACAGCTTCTTCAAGAATCCCAGGATGTCAGCTTCAACAACATCACTGGCTAGTTGCTTCCAGACCCTCACAATTCTTTGTGTAATAAAGTGCCTCCTATTTTCTGTTCTAAATGCCCCTTTATCTAACCTCCATTTGTGACTCCTGGTCCTTGTTTCTTTTTTCAGGTCGAAAAAGTCCCTTAGGTCGACATTGTCAATACCTTTTAGAATTGTGAATGTTTCAATTAGATCTTATTGGCCTTTTTTATAGCTTCCCCACATTGTCTCAATGAAGACCTTTCTGAGTCAACATAAACTCCTAAGTCTTTTTCATAGATTTCTTCTTCAATTTCAGTATTTCCACATATGATATTTATAATGCACATTTTTATTGCCTGTGTGCAGCACCTTACACTTTGTTCTATTAACTGTCATTTGCCATGTGTCTGCCCAGTTCTGAGTGCTGATAGACTCCAACAGAATGTTGACGGACTGCATGAGGATCGCTGCTGTGTATTTTGATCTAGTACAGGTGTACTACGCTCAAAACACACCACTAGTCACTTTCAAAACACTCAGGTCACGTTCATAGCACTCTACTAGTCACTTTCAAAACACTCCGGTCCCGTTCATAGCACTCTACTAGTCACTTTCAAAACACTCCGGTCCCGTTCATAGCACTCTACTAGTCACTTTCAAAACACTCCGGTCCCGTTCATAGCACTCTACTAGCCACTTTCAAAACACTCAGGTCACGTTCATAGCACTCTACCAGTTATTTTTGAAACACTCCGGTCACATTCATAGCACTCTACCAGTCACCCGTTCATAGCACTCTACATCTATGCTCAAAACACTCTCAAGTACTTTCAAAACACTCTTAAGCTCAAAGCACTTTACAGTACATTAAGCTCAAAGCATGTACGTACATGTTTACAGCTATGTTATTACATTTGTATTTCCCCAAATGTTTTTCAGCTAAAGCTAACTGAAAAACACCAAAATGAACTATACACACACTAAAGAAAAAATCACAGCACTACAACACACACACACACACACACACACACACACACACACACACACACACACACACACACACACATGAATGCAGTAAATTGGAATCTACGGCTAACGGGTTTTTATTTCATACTGGTTTAGGTTATTTTGCTTCAAACACAACAATCATTCTCGAGGGGAAGGTTGGCTGGTGAGATGGGCGGGGCCGGCGCGCTGACTGCTTGTTCACAACCCGGAAGAGTGCCCCCTGCTGGTGTGATCGGCATGATGGAGTGAACAGGAGAACTCAGCCTGTACTTTTCCATCCAGTGAGGTTACCGGTCAGGCCGGGGCCTTTCTTCTAGAGTTTTCTGATCCCCAGGCTGAGGCACCTTGGCTAGGGGACTTCAGTACAGCTGTCATCCTGGAACCTTCTAGCAGGGACTCCCTTAGTGAGTGTAACAAAACGTCGTTTAGCTGATCGCTTTGTGGAACATCTAGGAGGTATAAGAATTAACAACTCTACATC